>NC_089747.1:64906139-64918639 GCF_040412425.1 Macrobrachium rosenbergii | reverse complement strand
CCTTTAAGAGAAAATTCTAAAGTGTTTT
This sequence comes from Macrobrachium rosenbergii, assembly GCF_040412425.1. Lineage (NCBI taxonomy): Eukaryota > Metazoa > Arthropoda > Malacostraca > Decapoda > Palaemonidae > Macrobrachium > Macrobrachium rosenbergii. The sequence goes on along the minus strand of NC_089747.1, from coordinate 64,918,611 downwards.
AGGATTCACGTCTATTAATGCACTGGTTTCTTATTCTCATTTACTGAAGACGTAAAATAATCCTTTTAACTATTTGTCTCTGTAAGTATATTACAGTGTCCCCTTAATTACTCATTTCATGTTAATGGTAATCGCAAAGCCTCTCTTTTGCAGACTATAATATGATTATCTATATATAGCATTTATCTTTTCATGGTCTTTACTCAAACTTTTTATCATCACTGGGGTTAAAATGTCTATTTACAATACATTCCTAAGAAAAAAAGAAAGGAAAAAATCAGTATACCGTAATCTAAAACCGAAGAGGTGAATGAATTGCATAATTTTGCCAAAATACTAACAAAGAACATATATTAAATGGTCCCTTTGAATGAACTGAGCACATAATTTCTGAATGAGAAATAACAAATAAATCAAAATACAAACACTACTTTAGAAATGTTGCTGAATGCTGGCAATTTTTCCAAAAGGTATGATGTCGAAAAACAACATCAAATGACGGCATTTTTTTTTATTCTAATGTGTTCTTTATTTCTATTCCATTACCAATAGTATCATGGAATAAATGCAGGACAACGTCTTTCATCGCCATATTCATCAGTCTCAACTACCAGCAAAACAGACGATACCTGACAAGAAAATGCTCTTAAAACGACAATTTCCATCAGGATAAATCCATTCCACTCTCTTCTCTGAAGAAAAGATAGGAAATGACGGAGAGGGTTTGCAAATGGGAACAACTTCAAACAATCCTTTTCTCTCTTTCTCTCATGTGAACAATTACTCTGATGACCGATACATGAGAGAAGTCCAGAATACCCCTCGCAATTACAAAGACTAAACTTCAAGTCCAGAAGAAGAAATCATATACGGGGGCGAATTATTCTGGACAAGGGTAAAGGATTCGTTCAAAAAAGAATTATTGTGGGGTTTACTCTTGGGAAGAAGACGTTTAATGCACTGTGAAACTGAGCTTATTGTGAGTCCAGGGTTTTTTCTTCATGATAGTTTTTGATGAAGGTGGAGTGAAACCTAATGTAATATTCTGATTATTTATATATATATATATATATATATATATATATATATATATATATATATATATATATATATATATATATATATATATATATATATATATATATATATATATATATATATATGCCACTTTGCATAGTAACTCATTGTTACTGCTGAACAGCACGAACAGTCAATCTCAATTGTAAAAGTTAAGTTCAAATTCTTAACATTTTAAGAACAACCCAAACTTTTAATTTTTTTATGTAAAACAACTTATTATTACCATACGTGTTTGTATAAAGAACTCAAGCTTACTGACTGAGAATACTCAAACAATAACTATCAAAAGAGTTTGGCTTCAACAACCGTTTTATAGTAGGGAAGAATAACTATTGGCATGGAGGAGTTCCTTCCTTGAATAATTACATTTCTGCCATCGACTAGAAAGGGCATCCTTCGCGTGCCATGATTACAGCTGTAATGAAATTTACATGAGATTATGTTAGAGTAATTCTGGCTGCTCTAAAGCTCGCCAGTGCTTCTCTGAGAGTCTAGGTTTCCCCAGGTAAATCTGAATATGACAATAAACCAGTGTGTCAGCGGAGATAAGGAAAAGGGAATTTTATTCTCTCTCTTTCTCTCTCTCTCTCTCTCTCTCTCTCTCTCTCTCTTGAATACACCTTAAAGAGAACGACCACTCGAGGCGGTCGGAAAAAGAAAACGCTTTCAAACCAGTATCGATCCACGTTTCCTCATGTGTGTGTATCTAGCTGTCTATCTATCTATAATACACACACATACATGCACCACACACACACACACACACACACACACACACACACACACACATATACACACACACACACACACATATATATATATATATATATATATATATATATATATATATATATATATAATACACATTACACACACACACACATATATATATATATATATATATATATATATATATATATATATATATATATATATATATATATATATATATATATATATATATGTGTGTGTGTGTGTGTGTGTGTGTGTGTGTGTGTGTGTGTGTGTGTGTGTGTGTATAATAAAGTATGTGTGTGGAGTATTTATACTTTCTTGAAAGGCAATCATCCAAATCCCCACTTCAAATAGATCAGACACTGAAGCAGGTCATAGCAATTGTTAAAAAGACCAAGGTAGAAAAAACTCTCATCCAATAACAGCCAAAAAGTAACCAAAGTTAAATTCACTAAAAACCCAGTAATAAGGAACCTGTTGATTATTTCTCTGTTGATGAGGTTGTTTGCTTAACTGAAATCAAACCAGTCTGACGTAATCCCTGGATGATGTTTCTAAAACGTCCTCCAGTCGTTTCTAAAGTAAGAAGCTCTTGCCATTTAATATGAAAGAGAAGAGAAAGAGTTTTTGGGTTTATTGTTACAGCGAGATTTAGTATAGGTTCCTCTACTGTCACGAAGACACTTACAAGATTGACTAACGTTATATACAAGCGGCTCAGCACAAATCTACGAGCAGCAGTGAAAGTGACTGTTAAAGTTATTAGGGATGTGGCTGAGAGTTTCAAGAAAGGAGAGAAACTGATTTCATTCTCCTAATTAGAAAACTAAAGATAGACGATATCAGTTTCATAAAGGGAAGGGTGACTGAGGAAATTGATACTGAAGACTGACGTACTAGTAAGAGAATAATATTGTCAAATACTGAACACTATCAGAAGGGTTTGATTTAAAGGTATATGAAGAGGATATAATTTAAAGTTATGTGAGGAGGAGGAGTTCCTCGTTGACAGGTCGGTATAGTTCTCGGCTAGCACACTGCTGATCCCGCGTTCGAATCTCCGGCTTGCCAGTGAAGAATTAGAGGAATTTATTTTTGGTGACAGAAATTCATTTCTCGGTATAATGTGGTTCGGATTCCACAATAAGCTGTAGGTCCCGTTGCTAGGTAACCAATTGGTTCTTAGTCACGTAAAAGAAGTCTAATGCTTCAGGGCATCCCTAGGAAAGGTGTCAATCAGCTCAGCGGTCTGGTTAAACTAAGGTACACTGAACTTTTTTTATGTGAGGAGGATTTGATTTCAAGTTAGCTTGAAAACAGCTGGGAAAGTCTAGAGAAAATACACGCACAAACACAATGGAATTAGTAAACATGAACGAAAAGAAAGTATTAGGTAAATGGGAAAGACATTATTGCGAGAGCAATCTGAATTGTGTTGATGTAGGAATCAGAGGGTAGCTGGTTAAAAGTCATTAGAATCTGTTCTTATCATAGGACTCCTTTTGAATATAGACAGGATACTTCATTATTTTCTGGTGAAATGCATAATATCAATGTAAGCCTAAAATATCGTGAAAGAAAGTGAATGAAAAGTAAATGTTAAATAGTATGCATAATTAATCCCTAGTGATTTAATGTATAATAATTAGAATACGAAATATTTTGCCGCCATTTTATAATATATTCGAGTAAAACACAAAATATTTTTAAAAAAGCATACAATAATTGAATCTGTTTTTTTACCAGTAAATGAAAAAATAAATTCATTCATCGCTCATCAAACACAAGGCTGATATTTTCATCAGAAGAGGAATCAGAGTTATAAATCAATATTGCATCCTTAATCAACAAAACTGAATATCATCCCAAAGAAGCCTCCGAGATTCATCCTCAGTTATCACTGTAATACCCGGCAGGTCAGCGGCTGAAAGGTCAAAGAGAAATTAAAGGAGAACGGATTCAACGCATTGGATTACTAGCGCTGAACGAAGGTCTGTCCAATAAGAGAAGTGTTATGGGTGCGTTCCCTAAGCATATTTTTAATAAACGCATTTGTTAAACTGAACTGTGATACACTGGTGTTACCGTGTCGAAAGAATTGTTTAGCTTTAACACAACTGCAGTTTCTTGGACGTTACTAATCTCTGTGATTTAGAACAAAACTGAAATTACCACTTTCAATTACGGGAAACAATAGGAAAGAAAAACTATATCCTATAAATCGGAATTACGTATCTTTTGTATGAAATGCTACTTTCAGGCGCCTAGAAAGCCTATTTATTCACCTTATCTGATGCAATTGTCTGGTAAAGGGTGGTATTATAATGCAGACATATGTGCACTATTACTAACAGTACGAGTATGTTGTCACGACAGAGGTGTCTGAGAGGAATATAACTCTTAAAAGTATTGAGTAGAAATGAGATTAGTATTTAATTTTTAAAAAGTATAAACAGAAAGTAATGTCAGCTTAGAAAAAAGACTGGCATTAATGCATATGTCCATGAGGCACTGATTTTATTTTATTCATTTCCCGCATACGCTTTTCTTTGATAATATTCCTTCTTCCTGATCATCTGTATTCCAGTTCTTTTTTAGATGTAATGAAGAGGCAATAGAGTCAGTTTGACGGACAATTTTATAACGATAACAGCACTGACTAGCAATAGGAATTAAGTCTGAATGGAATCTGAAAAGATTAAGTTGTACCCTGTAGATTATCAGTTTAATTTTTTGTTTTTATATACGTAAGAAACTATATATACGATGCTTCTTGGTGTTATATTTCGATAAAGAATTTCCGCTGACGTTGGGATACTGTTCATATATAATACGATAATTGGCATAAAGAATACACAGCCAAAAAGTCAAAAGGAAGATCTTAAAGATGTCAAATATATAAATTCAGTCTTTCGATGTCCCCGTAAATTAAAATGACAATTAATGGTAAAGTTTGTGCGAAAGCCATCTCTATCAGTTCACGCCAATTAGACTGGATTAGGGATATAATTTAGGTAAGGGATGATAATAAAAACAAGTAAATAATGAGCAGAAGCTTCTTCGGCGCATTCGAGTTTTCTGTACAGCATATAACCTTGCCTGTATCGTTGTCAGAGGCACCATTATGACTACCTTTAACCTTAAATAAAAAAAAAAAAATAATGAGGCTAGAGGACTGCAATTTGGTATGTCTGATGATTGGAGGGTGGATGATCAACATTCCAATTTGCAGCCCTCTAGCCTCAGTAGTTTTTATGAGGACAGAAAAAAGTGCGGACGGACTGACAAAGCCGGCACAATAGTTTTCTTTTCAGAAAACTAAAAATTGGAAATAAGAAAGAGAAATTAACATATTAAAAGAATATGAGAAAGATGGGTAGCTGGATGATACTATTTGCACATACTTACACTAAATATGGAAGGCCTAATTGTGTGAGAGAGAGAGAGAGAGAGAGAGAGAGAGAGAGAGAGAGAGAGAGAGAGAGAGAGAGAGAGAGAATGGTTTTTTATACCGTAAGGAATATTTTAATATGAACTATGATTATTGTAACTAACATTTACAACAGAAATGTCTGAAAAAACGATTCGCCATAGTAAACAAGTCTGCAATAGCTTTAATGTAACAACGGTATGTAAAAAGATGCACAAAATATTTTAATAAAAAGCACTGTGAGGAAATGCGTCACATTTATATAGGTGCTGACTTTTTTTCCGATTAGAAAAAGAAGAAATATCTGGGGAGAGGTAGTAATGATGTAGACACAGACAGTGGGTGAATCTATTAAAGGGAAGCGGAGTTGAAGAGGGGGTTGATATGGAAACACTAAAAATGAACGTTCCTCCCCTACCCTGGGAGAAGGGAGGAAGATTTATGAACTGGGTGCTCAAGGATGTTCTGTGATGCGTGAAGCGGAGGTATAAGGGTGAAAATATGCCTCAAAATTTAAGGAAAAAAGATTAAATATAAACGAGAGAGGGAGAGAGAGAGAGAGAGATAAAGAGGGAGAGGATTTCTGTATCCATTGTACTTACACTCGTATATATTGTGGTCATACAATATATGTTCGGGAACTGAATAAAAAAATTTTAGCAACGTTCTTTCTCCACGCAAAAACAAAAACAAAAAAATTGTCGTTTATAAATAGGTCGTTCATGGCTACAGATATAAATAAGACATGCTAACATAAAAATAACCAATCCGTGCTCGTGAAAGACAATTTTACGGAAAGAAATAAATGGGTACGTCCAAAACAAAAATTTTCAACAAATATTGTAAATTCCTATTATATCTTATTGAAAGCAATAAAAAGAACCAACTTATACTTTGAAATAGTTTTTCATAGTACAGTAGACTCCTGGAATTCTTTTATTAAGATCGTTTTATGTTAGGGATGTACTAATAATGTCAAAGAAATGTAATATGCTTAAGATTACAAACAAATGAACTTGAACTAACTATGCTGCGTGTTATCTGTAACAGAGGCTAAAGAGATTAAAGGATATGATAAAACGAAAATAAATAACAACACAAAAATCAGCTTGGCCAAAAAGCTTTTAAAACACTTTGATCTCCTCAATAGAGAAGAATTCATCAGCGTAGCTGTTTTGTCTTCACTAAACAAGAACTACGAAAACCCGAGACAAATACATTTTCACACAATTCTGGTGTACACTCCCCTCTCATTAGGCCTGCATAATAACTCGAAACTAATTCCTTATTAGGGTAAATTTCCTCTCTCAGCGTTCATCCGTAGCGGAGGTGGCTATTTTCTTAATGGAAAAAAATATTGGAAATAAAACATTGCGTTATGCTAGATTTTTTTAGATTTTATCATAGCATAGCTTGGTTTGAATAATACCAGCATGTGGCAATCCAGAAACAGGAGGAGGATGTTAATTTAATTGCACGTGATAGAGAGAATCTCAACAAGAGCTCATGGCAGGTTGCTCTAAAACAGTTCCTGAGGCAAATAACCAACGTCTAGTTTTTTTTCGCAAACACCACTCACTATGGTCAAGTTGCATCTTCACGAGTAAATTTTTTGAGGCTTTTTTGCTTGTTTCTCTTAATCTATACATAAAAACTGGCATGGTTCAATAACCGCAAGCAATATGGTGCGACGATATTCATAATAAAAAGACTTGTATAAAATAAGATAACTGGTGCATAGCACTATATTCCGGATCGTCCGCTAATTATATTACATTCAAAGAACCATTTCTATTCCACTAACTGAAATTCGTTATTTATAAAGCAAATGCACAACAGCCAAAATAATTATGTTCAAATTATCCTACAGGGAAACATATACATACGTGTGTACACACTGTACACACACTATATATATATATATATATATATATATATATATATATATATATATATATATATATATATATATATATATATATATATATATATATATATATATATATATATATATATATATATATATATTGTCACGGAGCGTACCAAATACCTGGTTATTACACAACTAATCACAGATTTCAAAAATTTACCACACTTCAGCCAGATACCTGAACTCTTATAACAATAAGAATTACGACTGAGTGCTCAAAAGGTAACAGTGATCACTTAAAAAGCTCATTAATCACATAAAAATTCAAACTAAGTTTATCAAGACTGGTGTGAGGTATCAACAATTAAACAGGAAATATACTAGAGTAAAAGGGTATCACTCCATCACACAACTTTAACTGTTTCCCTGGTCTTAATTCACTTCAGCAAAACTAAACGAACAAAACATGTTTATCACTTTGCCTTATGAACACAATTAATCCTATTCACTGATGGTCAATAAATGAAACACTGTTATTAAAAATTTTTAATACAAATTTTTTTTTTTAAATTCAAAATTTATAATTAGAGTTCACAATCTGAAAAACTTACTATTACTTAAAAACAACAAAAAAATTTAATTAAATCTTGAGTTAAATTATTAAACAAAACTAAATCACAAAACCTTAATGTATCAAGAAATTAAATTAATCAAGCAAAATATAAACTATCAAGAATTTCTCAAGATTTGAAAAGAAAATCTTAATAAATGAAAATTAAATCAAGTATGCAATGTTAAATTATCAAGAAATATTTTAAATGCTAAGGAAATAATTGTTAAACCACAAATATATACAATGTGAAAACTCAAGAGATTGCAAACACAAGAACACACAAAATGCACAAAGGATTTATCAATGATAATTTCACTTAGCAAAAATTTCCCTAATATACCATATTATACCATGGAAATAATAAGTAAAATTCACATTACCTTACACAAATTTGTGAAAACCTTTGTAAAATCACTTGCAGCTGCTTTAGATTTACACCCAAGTGACGTCATTAAGGCATTTTCAGAACGAGATACGAAAGCAAAACATTTTGAATGCAATCATCACAATACATGATCAGAGCAATGCAACCTTAATATGACGCAATTGTCATGGTCTTTAGTGCAACACTCATTCATATATCTAAAAAGTACACATCTTTACCGAAAAAAAAATCATATGGAACACATGTAACATTGCAAAATCCTTTGTCTTCTTCTCGTACGGGACACAGTTTTTAGAGAAATTTTTACACGATCAAAACATACAGCAACTGGGTAATTATGATTGGCATGTTTTAAAAACAAAATTATAAACCCGAGTTGGTTTCCAGAACAGATCAGCAGCTGTTATTCCCAACCTGTCAACATGTTATCTTAACTGGTGACAGATGGTACATCTGGTCTAAAAGTCCAAATAAATCTCCCGCTACTACGCTATTATCAGGAAAGTTATTAATAATTCTAAATTATGCTGTTAATTATCTAAATCACTAACTCTTTTGAGATCTGACTTTAAACTACATAAATATTTAAACAACATGATAAACAGAAGAGTAAATATATCAAAACTATTACAAGGCAACATCATGAATATATATATATATATATATATATATATATATATAAATAATTAAATAAATATATAAATATATATATATATATATATATATATATATATATATATATAACATATAAATATATTATATATATATATATGCAGGGAATCATCAAGACATTTCGCAATTTAAAATACTTAAAGCTTTGTTACTGTACATTATAAAATTAATCTGTAAAAAGGATAGGAAAACTTAATATGCATAGTTCCTCTGTTTTTCTTAAGTTTTATTTAGTATTTGTTTCATCAAATATTTTCCACTACTTCTGAAACTTAAAAATTACTTCTTTTTCAGAACTGCTGTTGACCCATGGCTTCACTAGAAGAGAAAGTAAACTGCGTTCTTTGGTTGGCTGAGCTAAAATTTACTGTCGCTGTCCAAAGAAGGTTTACAGCCCAGTGCAATAAAGAAGCACGACACAGGAATTGCATAGCCAGGTGGATGAAGAAATTTAAGGAAACGGGTTCTGTTTATTAATAAACCACAGTCTGGCAGACCATGTGTTGATGAAGGAACTGTGTCATTCGTAGAACAATCCTTTGTGAGAAGTCCAAGAAAGAGCCTAAGATGAGCATCTTTGGAGATGAGGCTTTCAAAATTTACTGTACATAAGATTCTGAGGAAAAAAAATAAAAATTAAAGTGTTCAGAATCCAAATGCATCACATGTTGTTAGAAGAGGATTATCATACATGACTTACTTTCTGTCATCAGTTCAGTGAAAGAACAAATACTGATGATGCATTTTTTAATAATTTAATGTCCTCTGACTTAGCAACATTCCACATTAGTGACAAGGTCAACAGGCATTATTGCCTTATTTGTGGAACTGAAAAGCCACGTGAATCTGTTGAACATGAAAGATTCTCTCAAAATCAATGTCTGGTGCCCTCTGGGAAAGAGTCGAATCATAGGGCAATTCCTTTTTGAAGGACGTGTTGTTAACAGTGATAAATATTTAGTAGTGCTTCAGAATTACTTTCTTCCTAGGCTTGAACAATTGGAAATTATAGAGAATACAGTTTTTCAACAAGATGGTGCGCCTTGTCACTTTGCTCTGCAAATTAGACAGTTTCAAAATGAGAAATTCCCTAACAGATGAATTGGAACAGGTGAACCATCATTTTGGCTTCCACGTTCACCAGGTTTGACTCCACTGGATTTCTTTTCATAGGGACTTGTAAGAAGCATTGTTTATTAAAGTAAGCCTCAATCTTTAGAAAACTTGAAAGCAAGGATAACTGATGTGAATGAAGGTATTACTAAAAATCAGCTGGAAAATGTTTTCTGAGAACTACAGAATCGTATTTCTTTTTGTATTAATAATGATTTCTTAACCTTTTGACAGATTAATTCTATTATGTATAGTTACAAAGGTAAAAGTATTTCAAATTACACCAATACTTTATGGACACCATGTATCTATATATATAAAAATGGATGTATGTATGTATGTGTGTGTGTGTGCTCCAGCATAACTCTGAAATACATTGAGCAATTTCAACAAAACTTGGTATACATATGACTTACTATCTGGGAAAGAATACTGTGGGAGTAAGAGATTACTGGAGACAAATGGGGTGGGAGTGGTAAGGGGGATGGTATGTAAAATAACCGAAATTGACAGATATTAGTGCCTAATCCATAGTCTTCGAAGTTGGTGAGATGAATAGTGAAACTCCCGATGCCCTTTAAATCCAAGTTCAGCCCCGATAGGAAGGGGGTTGAGAAGGGGTGGGTAGGGGGTAACATGTAAAAATAACCGAAAACACAGAAATTAGTGTCTAATCCATAGATTCTGAAGTCGCTGAGATGAATAATGATACTTCTGATGCCCTTTAAGTCCAAGTTCAGCTCCAGGAAGGGGGGTGTGAGAAGGGGTAGGAAGGGGGAGACATGTCAAATTAACCGAAAACGACAGATATTAGTGTTTAATCCATAGTTTTTTGGTCGCTGAGATGAATAATGACACTCCCAATGCCCTTTAAGTCCAAGTTCAGCCCCAATGGAAGAGGGGGTGAGAAGGGGTGAAAAATAAAATGTTAAAAATTACAGATAGTAGTATTAGTATCCAATCCATAGTTTTTAAGGTTGCTGAGATGAATAATGACACTCCTAAGTCAATCGCTCAGCACTGATAGGTTGTTGATATAATAGGGGGGATATTTTTGAACTTCTAGGGAAAAAATTTTTGAAATATAAAAAAAATCAAAAATCTCTGGGGTTTTAAATGTTTGAACACAATGGACCTTCGATACAAAGCCGGGGATTTTTGATTAAATTATTTTTCGAAACGAAGAGGGAAAAATGACAGAAAAAAAAGAAAAATCAGTATTAAAAATCCCCCAGCTTTGTTTTAAAATACCATGTTTCCCATGTTGGGAGGAGACAGATTTTAAAGGCGAAACTTATGTTTTGATCGGCCTTAAAATTAATAAAAAAAAGTTTCCCGGGCAGACTGTGTTACAATTAATTCTAAAAATTAATTTTATAAAAAATGAAAATAAATAAGGCATAACATTCTTATAAATTTTTCCTGAATTTGCAGAAGGAGGCAGGTATTAAAAAATAAAATAAATGCCTACACTTTTTTATTAGTGTCTATTCATTCAAATGGATTGAAATTTGATTCACAATTAGGATTCGTGATTCAAGTAATTCATCAAGTCTTGCTTCATATTATGATCATTTTATTTTCAGGATGCCTTTTATGGTGTTTGCCCTTTGAAAAAAAAAAATAAAAAGGCGTAAATTGGTTGGTCTGAGCTTCGCTGTGATTGATTTATATCTGATCCCTCTAGGCATTGCAACTTTTCTTCTAATTCTGATTGGACTTTTCCATTAGCTAAAAATTGTTAAAACAAACAAATTTTTTCCTCTTCTGAGCATTTAATTTTATCTTATAGATAAACAATGCTATAATTTGCAGTTTATCATATATAATAACTAAAAATGCCATATATATACATTATACATTTCATTTCAAAATATTTTCCCAAATATATATATATATATAAATCATTATATGGTGTTTTATGGGTATATAGTTATATTATAACTAAGAAATAAATAAATATAATATTTCAAATGGACATATAAATATAAGCCATAAAAATTTTCAGCAAATAAATTTTTAAAGATTATTGGGTCTTTTAATATATAAGTCAAAGCTCAGCACTGATAGGAATGTAAATATAAATATAAATAAATAAAAATAAATAAATAATCTTAAAATAAACGAAAAAAATAAGAGAGTAAAAAAATATATAAAAATAAATAAAAATATTCAAATGAATAAAAATTGGTAAAAATTAAATATAAAAATAAACAGGCATAAATATATATTTAAATAAATAAATAAAAATTATTCATTAAATGATAAATAAAACAGCATATAAATATATAAATATAAATTTATAATAATTCCATATATGAAAAAAATATATAAATAAAAATAAATAAATGATATATAAATATCTGATAAATAAATAAATATAACTAAAAATAATGTTGAAAAAATATATAAAAATTAATTTTATCTTATGATAAATATATATATAAAAATTTATATATATATATATATATATATATATATATATATATATATATATATATATATATATATATATATATATATATATATATATAAACAAATAAACGTTGTGTAAATGTGTGTGTGTGTGTGTAT
>NC_089747.1:64888639-64901139 GCF_040412425.1 Macrobrachium rosenbergii | reverse complement strand
CTTATCAAAACCAGTCCAGTCTGTAACAGTGACGACCAAATGCCAGGATATAGTCAAAATAACTAAATTAGCTTCGCTATTAAGCTAGACTAGAAAAACCAGGAATATATAAAATCGATTATTTCATTCACGATAACCATTTCATTTTAAAGAAGCACAGGAAGCGATCGTAGCCGACGTCTTTTGGTAAAACAGTGTGTGTGCATGTCCTAATATTAAGGAAATAAGAGTAATATTAATATTTCTTTTTAAAACGCAACAATTGTCGTAGCATTAAAAGCGTTCATAACAAGGGAACGCATAGGGTTCTTATATTAGCGAAACAGAGAGGAAAGCGCGAAATGTCCGCCCTGCAGAATCTCTAGAATGTAGGACGAAAGTGTCGGAGTTGCCGACGTGTAATTAGGAATTAGGAAGTGCTAGCTAGGGAATTTTGCATGTGTGATAGGACCAGTAGCTAGGAGTCTATTTCGGAATAGTTACGACAAAGAAAATGTACATTTCTTGGTTAGTGCTAAATTTTGAAATAACGATTAGTTTACGGGAATCCGTATAGCGATAACTGGCATTTATACAGCCAGACAGCCAGCGTTGTGTTCACAGCGCGCATGCGTCAACTTGTCTCGGTGTTGGAAAAACAGTTCCCAGCGTTATTTTTGCATATTTAGGTATTAACGTAAAGTAAAGGACAGTGCTGATATTCAAAGAATAATAATTCATTTCGTATTTTAAAACCCGCATGTAGCAAGAAAGTGCAGTTTGTTTTGCTTTCCTTTTCGCCATCCATCCAAATCCAATTTCGTCTTTGTGCACGGCGAGCAAGAATCCTCGATCAGCTGTTACCCGCGCAGATTCGTTCCCACAACGTTCGTTCAAGGAACGAACCTCCTCCTTGTGTGCTTAACGAAAATCGGGAACCGGTGCGAAACAATTTGAAACACCCTTGCGTACCATACTCTTAAGTTCCTATGAGAGCAAGCAGTAGCAATTCCATAATATATTTAACTTAACGTATTTTCACAACAATAATTTAATTTTGCTTAAGCGTAAAATAAAGGGATTATAACTTCATAACAAATATGTGCCATTTCATATCGCTCACCGAGAGAGATTTTTTTTTTTCCTCTCCCCCCTCTGTCACCTCTCGTATTAGTACATTTTTTTTTCTTACGGGACAAACGTAAGTTACTTTATTTGGGGATCATCTAATAAATTATAACAGGCAGATAAAAAGAATTAGATTAATAACAAAACCTGAAATTTCAAATTTCTAACCCATTTAAAATCTTATCATATACTAAGTGCGAAATTTCTGCACGCTTGTGCTGAGCGGACAACTCAAGCAAACCCACCTTTTCTTTCCAAGTGCTTCAACCCAGACCATTTAGCGTGCACTAGAAAGTGCATATAGAGTATATCTTGTTACGTGTTCCAACTGATGTGTGGGAGTGGGTGTATTTTATCTCAGACTTGCGTGTTGCAAGTGCTAAACCATTGCACATTGAGTGCCTACCTCGTAGCCCCCTGTCCTCATGTCAGGCAGCGCCCACTAGTTCTCATAATTAGCTCCCCACTTGTGCCACATCCAGTTCCATTTCTCTCAGTGCCACTAATCTGCGGCACTGCTAAGCACCCAATCACTGAAGCACTTATCTTTCTCCTTTCACTTTCCTATCTCTTCCATTCTGTTGGAGTCTCTCATTTACCTTTCTACTCCCTATTTACCTTCTGCTCAGGCAGAGTACCTCACCTTCAGTGCCAATTCATGCACTGACATTTTGCATTGCTCCACGGAGCACACCAGCACCACAGTTCCAACCGACTAAAGCAACCTCTTATACGGCATTGAACCTGTGTTGAAGAAACAGAGTGCCATACAACCGTGTTTCCGCCCATAAAGACCGCAGCTCCTTCAGGAACACCTCATTAACAGTGCATCCGCCCATAAGGACCATAGAGCCTTCAGGAGCACTCCATTTACCAGCGTATCCGCCCATAAGGACTCAGACTTCCTTCAGGAACGCTTCTCCTCTGGTGTGATCCTCGCAAGGCACACTCCTCCACAGTGCCACCTCATTCAAAGGTGCCACTCATTGAAGTGCCACTAGTCTAATGACACTTCCTTATCGTCACAAACCTTTTCCTTCGGGAACACCCACGTACCTCACTCAGCACCCCTTCCCATCAGCCACATGTCAACCGAGGAGCACCAATACTTCAGGAATATAGGGAAGGAGGACGGTCTTACCGGCCAGGCCCTTCAAAGGTTTGTAAAGGAACAGATCGCTGAGAAGAGAAAGTATGAAGAAGAACAAAGCCAGCAAGAAGCCGAGCAGATGAGAGAAGAAGAAGAAAGAGAAGAGCGGAGAGGACAGCAAGAAGCAGAAAGAGAAGAGCGAAGAAGGCAGCAAGAAGTCGAGCAGCGGAGAGAAGAAGAAGAAAGAGAAGAAAGACGGAGACAGCATGAACTAGCCCTTAAAGACTGGGAGCTCGAGTTGGAGAGAGCCAAGAAGGACAGGGCAGAAGCTTTAGCAGCACAACAAGCATCGAGCCCCACCCCATCGGCCACAAATACCTCTCTGTCAACAGTCAATAACCTTGTGGGAAAGTGGACTGAAGACAAGCCGGAACAATGGCTCGAAGAGATCGAATTCCTCTTCGAGACCTATGACGTCAGCCTGGCTGAGAGGGCCTTACTGCTTACCAAGCACTTAGACAGGAAGGCTAAGGCTGCTCACCGAGCCCTGGAAAGAGATCAATGAGGGGACATGGCTGCCATCCGCGAGGCCATCGCTAAGGCGTATGAGATCACCCCTGAGAGGTGGAGACAACGATTCAGAGGTATGGCTAAGAATGTTGGCTGATCCTGGACGGAATGGGCGTGTCACAAAACCCAAGCGGGGACCCGCTGGCTGGAGTCTATGCAGTGTGACACCTTGAGGATTTGCTCAACCTGACCATGCTGGATGATCTCTTCCAGTGTGCGCCCTGGCCTCTGGCTGTGTATCTTAACGATAAGCAGCCAGCCACCCTCAAGGAAGCCTGCCACTTAGCTGATGCCTGGGAGACATACAATCCCTCCCATGGCACCTTGCAGCGCAAAAATAGTGCCACCCGGACATCTCTCAGGCCTCAATCGCTCGTGGAATGGCCCACCTAACAAACCTTCGTGTCCCATATGTAATAGGTATGGCCATGCCGAAGCAGATTGCCGTTATAAGGAGGGCAATCAGCAGGGCAACAACTCTCGGCAGCCTACCAGCAACCGTCAGTTCTCCTCTCCGCCAAATTCAACACCGGCTTCCCAGCATACCGTCACTGCCGGGAGATCAACATATCACCGGGGCCCCTGTCGAGACTGTGGAGCTGCAGGACACTCTTCTGCCGGGTATCCTGCATGCCCAAAACATGTGGTCATACCCAGGCACGTGAACATGATCAGTGCCACCGCCTCCTTAGCTGAGCCGCCGGAGAGAACTCACCCTGAGAGGGTCTGGACACAGTCCGTCTCAGTGGCTTCTCTGGATGGTTCCAGCCCACCAGTGCATCTGCCAACTACTGCCGACACTGGCTCGGACATTAGTCTGATCAATCCGGGCCCAGGTGCCCACCAGTGCCACAATAGAGGAGCACACCAAGGGGACCGTGACCTGGGTGGATGAACAGTCCCTGACCGTCCCCACAGTTGAGCTCAGGGTGATTACCCCTTGGAGCGATAAGGTGCACCGTCTTAGTGTTGTCAAGCGTACTAGGCACGGAGTGGAGTTGTCTGACTGCATCCTCCAGCACCACACCTTCAGATAGGGACACAGCCTCTGTTACAGCTGTGCCCCCGTCCACCGATACCAATCAACCACATTTTGGGCCTAGTCCGTGGGTCTTACGACCGGACGGCCACCCAAGAATGCCTCCCTCCTTCCAAAGGGAGCAAACGAATTACTGCTGCAGGCCCTGCAACGTAAGGGGTCACTTTGAGAGATGGGCAAAGTGCCCCAGTAGGCTAGCCGCAGCGGCCAACTCCACTAAACTAAGAGCCCCAGTCCTCCCATTAAGACAGGAATCGCTGGCCAACCTCATGCCAGGGACTCTAGGGGTCTCGATAACCCGGATCCCCCTTCAGCTTTGTCTGACATTACTTCATTGCCAGTGCCCCTTGCCAGCATTGGTCAGTGCCGAGGTCCATCCATCTTGGCAGGCTGCTCCCTGCCAAGCGCACTCCCGAGCCGTGCCTGAGTCAGTGCCCATGCCGGGCCCCCCGAACATGACCTGGATCCTCCTACGGGAAATCCCCCAAATCTCACCACTGTGCTCATCGCACAGTACGAACCGCCGACCCCGGATGTTTCTTCTTCCCACACTCTCCCACCAGCTGAGGATGACCCTCTAGCAGGCCTGGATGTTACCTCTCTTCTGGTCGACCAGGAGCTGTCCGGCCAGGACACAGACGCTGGTTCTCTTCCCACGACGATTGTCGCAGCAGCCGAAGTAGGAAGCCAACCCGTAGCCCTTGAGGCTGCCCCCTGATCCTGCTCCTGATGACACTCCTGGCTGTTCTTCGGAGTCAGTACCCTCATCGCCCCTTAGGAATGGCCTAGCCAGACCCTGGAGGCCCCCGAAGAAGAAGAAGAAGGGGAGGAAGAAATTTACTCAGTGAGTCAGAGCCATAAGCTCTCTTGGCACTCGTGCCCGTTGGCACAGTGCCGTTTCCATCTTAGAGCGATCCTGGCACCTGCCCAGAGAGGGTAGCCTGTGTGATCTCTGAGCCCGTAGCATTAACCGTTAACCACCTAGGCCTTTGTAATACTAACCCTTTTCCAACTAACCTCCTTCCAACCCACTTTAGACTCAAACTGATATATTACTTAACCATACATTGTGAGTTACCCTTCAGGTTAAGCAAGTTTCGATTTGTTGTGTGTTAGTCGTAAAACGTAGAGCCGATCATAACTCAGTGCGTGCCATTCTTTAGTGCAAGTTCGTGCGCTGCCAGAGTTGTGGGGATAGTAGGTTCGGTTAGGTTAAGTGTTTACCGTGTGCATTTGTCTAGGCGTAGTTTTATCCCATCATCCTACCCCGTTAGTAGAAGTATCTATATCCTTAGGTAGGTTAGGCCTGTAAATTAGCCAATTCAGAACCCCTCTTAGCAGTTAGGTAGGTTCCTTTAGATGTGCAGAGCCACAATCCACCTTATGTAGGGTCACGGGCCAGTCGGGAGGAATTAGCTACGCCCCTCACACCCGAAAGGGTGTGAAGGGCCTTTTTTAAGGGGGGACCAGTTAAGAATTAACATTCCTCCCTTCTTTGTATAGTAATTTCAGCAATCAAATTCGAATAAATCTGTTGTTCCTCTGTCTTTCGAATCGGGCGTCTCAGGGAAAACCTCGTTTTTTTAACCAGTACCCAGCCGTTAGGCGTCGGTACTTCTCACCTACCCCCCAACATCACGCGATCCCAAAGAACAATACCCAAAACCCCCTTTACCCCTTTTCCCCCCATTACACGATGGGGGAGACATGTAGGGATTGGGAAGGGCAGAAGGGCATTTAGGGCTGTGGGGCAGGTAGTTTTGATTCTATAGGCATATATTGATAAGTGGGCTTTTCCCATACCCTACTTTGCTGGCTTTCTTGGCTTGCTTGCAGGTACAGCTGGGCCCCCCCCCACCCCCACGCCGAATGCGCTCTGCTTTTCAAAAAGCAAGAGAGACTCTTCGACCTTCATCTAGAGCTGATGCTCCCTCTGTCTCCGCTGGTGTGGCGATCGCCAACGACAGCCAATCCGATTGTAGGCGCCTATAACCATCATAAAAGGTTCGTACGTTGCGAGTAGTCCCTTGTACTTAACTCTTAAATTTCCATTTCTTTCAAATGTTTAACCTCTTCCTCCATGAAACAATCTTCCCTTTGTCAAAATCTTGCCTGTATCCCCTGCCTTGCCATTTACGTACTTTGAATTCGAATAAAGATCCTGATATAACAATCATTTATCCCTCCACCAGTGCAATGTAAGGGCTATTTAAGTATTTAAGTTAAGTGAAAACAGCGTTAGTTAAATTTGGGCCCGTATAATTATGTGTTCATCGTTCTCAGATCATATTTACGTGCTTTCATCAAAAGCACCTTCTAGGATACGTTCTGTGTTGTATTTAAGAACGGGTCTCCCGTAATCTTCCGTAGGGAGACTCCATTTCCCTTAGTTTGAGAAGGGCTAACGGAAACGTCTCTTTCAGGAGGAGACACGAGATACACGTGGTGCGATCGCAATCCTGCTTCGATACCTCTCTTGTCACCCAAATTTAATCCATGCCTGGTCATAGTCAGAGAAGTGTCCGTTGTTGCCAACTGATCGTATGAAGTATCCCTCCATCCTGGAACACCATCATAGGCATTTCTATTCCACGTAATCAGGGCAGACTGAATGTAATTATTATCATTGAAATGATTATTGCAGATTGGCCCCATTTCTATCCACTTGCTGGTTGCCAATTCTTGTCATTATTGTTACTGTGCCCTGTTCTGAATCTGTTCCTCAGTGATTTTGTCGTATGGTGTCTAACTGTTGATTTGCTAATGTTAATTTGCCAAGTTCTATAAATAAATCACTGTAAATTGGCAAACGAATTCTAAATTCCAATATGGCGACCTTCCACCTTTAAATTATAACTCCAGGAAAATTCTGAGGTAGTCTTCACTTAAATCCCCTTTTGTTTACAAACTGGACTCCCTTGGTTTGTGGTAGCATCAATTATAATTTTGTGTGTAAATTCTTATCAAAACCAGTCAAGTCTGTAACAATACACACACACACACACACACACACATATATATATATATATATATATATATATATATATATATATATATATATATATATATATATATATATATATATATATATATATATATATATATATATATATACATATATACATATATATATATATATATATATATATATATATATATATATATATATATATATATATATATATATATATATATATATATATATATATATATATATATATATATATATATATATATATATATATATATATATATATATATATATATATATATATATATATATATATATATATATATATATATATATATATATATATATATATATATATATATATATATATATATATATATATATATATATATATATATATATATATATATATATATATATATATATATATTGTATATAATGTTGTTGCTCCCAACATTGACGGGAGGTACTTACCTCCGGCAGATTGGCACTGGTAGCTTGTGGACTTGAAGATCTCTCTCTCTCTCTCTCTCTCTCTCTCTCTCTCTCTCTCTCTCTCTCTCTCTCTCTCTCTCTCTCTGTCTCTTAAACCAAAAATGCCCCAATCTGCTGTCTGGAAATTAAACCGTGTGCACAAAAAAATAGTTTATCCTGTGAGTCTAACATATAACAAATTAAAACCATGGTAAATCAGCAAAATTCTAAAAAAAAATAATGCAAATGATAAACTGATATCCCCCCCTCACCAAATAAAACATCTTAGCAAACACCAAAATTATAAATGGATTCTCCCCCTTCTCAACCCCCCTAATGCTGTTCAGTCTCCATTGTAATTATGTCTTTTGTTACCAGTTTACTTAAATGACCAGGTCCCATAGTGGCTATGTTGCATACATGTCTGTGCAGATGCATGACTATCCAAGCCTAGCCATGGCTATCCATTGAAACATCTGCCAACAAAATCAAAAAGTCTGTGATACTACCACAACACCACGAACTCACGTTAAAGCACTGATAATAAAAATGACAGAAATAATGAATCACTAAAACGATAATAGAAATTATGGCCACTACAATGTAATTACAGTATTTTAACGCTCACCTTTCCAGCAAGGAATCAGAGCCTGGAATTTCCAACCTACAAATCAATTATCACCCTTTAAGTATAACATCCACTTAGATGAAATGACCATATTCGGAACGATCGACTTCATGTTACTAATAACGTCATTAAGCCTCTCCTGCGTTTCCCCTCTTTGCGAGATGATAGTATTATTCCTGTTATTTAAAAACGTTCACCGGTTTCAGCCATTAAGGATGAAGGTGCATATGAGATAAACTCAAAGGGGACCTCAAGCACGCCAGGATGGACGAGTTCACTCTATGAAGGGTCGAAAGCTCGGTCAATATGAGCACGTTTTTTTTTATTCTGATAGTAAATGACTTGCAGTTGTGTGCGATGTCCAAATGAACATGAAACTTTCTTTCAGGTTTTATTTTTTATACCTATATCTATCTATCTATCTATACATATACATATATATATATATATACATATACATATATATATATATATATATATATATATATATATATATATATATATATATATATATATATATATATATATATATATATATATATAACCAGTTACGACATTCAACTATAATTTCAATCAATGCAGATATCTGATACACTTCTTCCCCTTTCGTCAGTGTGGGATCACTCAATTGGTGAAAAGTGCAAACTTATGCTATCTATATGTCTCTGAAACAATCATATCCAAGCGGCTTCTTGGGGGCTGTTTCTTTGGTCGGCCTATAGAGGCTCTACCTTCTCTTTTTTGCCTCGTTCCAGGAATGACCGATTTTCGTTAAACAGCGGCAGTAAAACGATCGTAAACTATTTGACCAATGATCGTCCTTCCGTATTCCTATCATTTTAGTCATACATATATAAACAATATTTCTATTCACATTCTATCTTAATTAAGTATAATCCTTCAAAAAAATTTTCTTAAGATGTATTTCGAATTAAAATTCAAAACCTTTCCTCGGCATTCCTTGATTTGAACTCGCTCAAATATTTATAGGAATAAGAAGTTGATATTTACTGGCAGATTACAGGAACATTTATGAGAGTGGTCACTGGGATTGCCTTCTGCATGAAACTTAATTCCTATGAGCATAGAAACAGCCTATTGTAACGGTAAATGTCAATAATATTAAATATGAATGATACATACATTAAAATTACACGAAAACGCAAAGTGCCGCTGCAACACTCATCTTGGGAACTTCCAAGGGAAAGGCGCATTTTATTTTCTCGAACAAAATCTGAAAAAAAAAACTTTCATAACGTTGGCGTTTTCCTAACAAAGGTTAATTTCAAGTTGGTGAGGGATGTGCAGCTGGAACTCCAAGACGCTGGAGCATTTTATTTGCTCTTTTCTTCACCACAGGTGATTTTAAGAATTTCTTGAAAGTAACTGAGAATCCCATAATATGTTTTTTTATTACCGGTTTTTCTTCCTGACAAATGCAAATCACTCGTAAATTTGAAATACATATGAAACCTGCGACGATATATGAAACCACAAATATAAAAAGATGGCCATGAGAGATATTAATGGAAATGCTACTTAAAATAGGCAAGACAATTATTAACTAGGTAGTTTCATTTTTTTATCGCAAAAGTGACGAAACTATTCCATAATTTTAGTAGTGGTAGAAGGAAGCATAGTTTATATATATATATATATATATATATATATATATATATATATATATATATATATATATATATATATATATATATATATATATATATAAACTATATATATATATATATATATATATATATAAACTACTTCCTTCTACCACTACCATAATTTATTGTATGTGTATATATATATATATATATATATATATATATATATATATATATATATATATATATATATATATATATATATATATATATATATATATATATATACAGTAGTATAGAAATTAGTAGTTTAGGTTGAAAAGCTAATATAGTACTAAGGAAACGAAAAAGTTGGGGATTTTATCATAGAAACAAGATTAACCGTTAAATTTGAGCAACAGAGTAAATACTGGGAATGGTTGGAATTATAGGTTCATATGATATTGCCTTACCTTAGTCCTGAGAGTTATGCTTATTTGTTGTTTGTAGTGTTTTTTGAGTGGTGATGATGAACTTATGCAGTAATTTCAAGGAAAATAGGATATATCTACTCTTGTGCAAAGGGAAAATTCAAAATAATGCGATACATTCTTTGGATGCTTGAATTTCAAGGCAATTGCCTCACTAGGCTTGTTCCATGTATAATAATAATAATAATAATAATAATAATAATAATAATAATAATAATAATAATAATAATAATAATAAATCATGCTAACATCTGGCTTATTATCAGACATTTAGTTATATATGTGATCAAAGATATGTATTCAGACAAGCATAAATAGTATGCTTCCGTTCAGGGTGTTAGTTCTAAGACAAACAGATACGGAACCTTCTCTAAAATGCTACATACTATTTCCTTATTGGTTGGTAATTATAGTGCTAACAAAGTATGTTGACTACCCAAAATAATTCGATTAATGCAGTTGAGTTCTTTTGCATGTTGCTACGCTTCTTGAAAAATTAAATGTTGATTTAATAACCTTAAATAACACTTTCAATCTAACGTAAATATACATAATGGAAATTCCTCTTAGTTAATAAAGCATTCATAACTTATATAAATTTTCAAAGCTACCGAAGAAAGGACAGCCATCTAAGAAATTTCATTCAACCACTCAAACTTTATACAATTATCCTGAGAAAAAAATTACCTGATTACCTATCCTAACATGAGTAGAATGTCATCGTATTAGTTTAAAAGGATATTCTAATTGCGGACTTAATTGGGGCAGTAACAAAAGAAGTTTTTATCCGGCGTTTTCCTCATTACAGTGATAGATATAATTATAAAGCTTACAACTTTTCTAATGTTGTACTCTTACAGTTCAAATTAGAATAGAGGTCAATTTCATTTAGGACGATATTACTATGATGTATTTCTCACGAAAAGCAAATCAGAACAATTATTGGTTCGACCCCTTCAAATAAAAGAAATACCGAGCAAATAACAATAATATATATATATATATATATATATATATATATATATATATATATATATGTATGTATGTATGCAAATAACAATAATATATATATATATATATATATATATATATATATATATATATATATATATATATATATATATATATATATATATATATATATATATATATGTGTATATATATATATATATATATATATATATATATATATATATATATATATATATATATATATATATATATGTGTGTGTGTGTGTGTGTGTGTGTGTGTGTGTGTATGTATGTATGTATATGTAAAATATTCAAATAAAAAAGACACGGCCAATTATAAGTAAGACTTTAAATTTTAAGCATTTAAGAGAAATGAATATGAGTACGTCTAATTGTGTGCGCACACTGGGAAGGGGAGATAGACTGATATAGAAAGGTACTGAAAATCATCTTATTACTTTCAATAATTGCTTTCTCGACTGAATGCATTTTCTAAAGTACATCACCAAATGTGTAGAAAGTGAATGAAATCGCAATTTCTCACAACAAGGACCTGAAAAAAATGCTAATAGTTTGACCTAAGCTTTTGGGAATATATTCCAGTAAAATACTTCAATCAGCAACTCTGAGGGAAGCGTTGAGCTATTATCTGGTTCCGAATTCTTCGAATTTTTATTTATTTATTTCTAGAACTTACAAATTCTGTTCACAATGGTTCATTTCATCGCTGTGGAGGTTGGTGAAAATTGTGCAAAGCTCTAGGAATACGAAATACAAAAAAAAAAAAAAAATTTACGCAGGTATTTTTTTTTCTGCACTTTTTTCTTCCTACCAGTTATCCAGATACTGCAATTTTGATGCATAAAGTTCTAGGCTCGAAAGACACTTTCATTTTAAACATTTCACAAAAACTTTTGAATGAGATATATACCGTAATATTCGAAGCTCTTATTGTATTTCTTTGTCTATTTCTCTTCACTGAAGAATTATTAGTTACTCGATATGTGATAAATGGAGATTATCTAATACTATAACTGAAAATGAAATAAAATATTTATGCAAATTGTTACGGTAATATACGATTGATACTTAATACCAAAAAGAATTTATTATCGAAAGTTTGAAAAACTAGTTTACTCCCAAATAAATGCTTAATAATTTCATAAATATGAATATTTCATCATAAGATTCTGGTTACTGGATAAAGAGAAATATGGTATGCATATAATTGCCGTCCTGTTTATTGTCATATCTCTCGCAAAGGGTGCAGTGGAGACAAGTGTATACTGTGTGAATATATAAATTATATATATATATATATATATATATATATATATATATATATATATATATATATATATATATATATATATATATATATATATATATATATATGTAATCTCCTTTGGGAGAACTGTGATGAAGAACAGAACAGCACCATTAGAGACAAATAGTAAAGGCAAACAGAAAAAACTGTGCTTTGAATATATTTATCCTTATCCAGGAAATAAAATCTCATGATGAACCATTTATATCTGTGGAATTATGAAGCATTTGTTTAAGGGGTAGATA
>NC_089747.1:64866139-64886139 GCF_040412425.1 Macrobrachium rosenbergii | reverse complement strand
GGCTGGATGTCCTCGAAATTGCAACCTTTGATGCGCATCTAGAGTGCATGAAGCTGGAGGATTTCTTTAACTATGCCCCAACTTCATTAGCTATCTACCTGAGTGAGAAACGTCCCAAGATACTCGCTGAGTGCTGCCAATTTGCAGATGATTGGGACACCTTTCATCCTTCTGCCAGTTCCCTCAGTCGGATGATAGCTCCTCCTGGTCACACCTCAGTGCCAACCCAACCAAAAAATGGGCCCCTCTTCTAAACCTCGTATATGCACTCATTGCAAAAGGAAAGTGCGCTTGGAATCCCAGTGCCGATCTAAAGGATGATCCACTGCAATGCCTCCTTCTGATCAAATCAAGCAACATCAATAATCTCCCCCAGCTCCTAAAGGGAGATTCAGCAACTTTTATAGCACTACATGCAAAATCTATGGACATTCCACCAACTGGAAGGATTGCCCTAGCAAAGCAACTACACATGCCATTGCACTGGTGGTTACCAATTATCCATCCTTAGGCCCTCTAGCTGAGGGTCCTATATTTGTGGCGCCTCCTCGAGGTCACTACCCTGCACACCAGGTCAAGGCATTTGAAGACAGTGGTACGCAGATTTCTCTGATATGGGAAGACAAGGTCCCCTATGGGGCTAAAATTTAAAACACAAACTTATCACCACTGGCAGTATCAGTCACTTGAAACTGACTCTCCCAACAGTTTGTTTGAAGGTCACCAGGCCCCACAGAACCAAGATCTGCACACTTGCAATAGCCAAGTACCTTCCTGGAGGCTATGACCTCCTCCTGGGACAGGACTCTTTATCCCCATCTAACTCAAGATGACTCAGGGGTCCTGCTCCCTCACAGTCTCTATGGCACTAATAGTCCTCTCAGACCTGCCTTAAAATCCCTGCCAGTGCCACTTGAGCACCCTGAGCAGTGCCAGTCTCCATCCATCCCGAACATTGAGCCATTTCCAAATTGAATTCCCATGCCTGGCCCTCGCTTAGTGCCAGAGCCAGAGCATGCCATAAATCTCCCTTCAGGAGGTCCCAGTCCAGCCCATCTCTCTTCTCCTGGATTGGCCCTGCCATCTGTGTCAGTAAGAACCAAGATCTGCACACTTGCAATAGCCAAGTACCTTCCTGAAGGTTATGACCTTCTCCTGGGACAGGACTCTCTGTCCCCACTTAACTAAAGACAACCCAGGAGTCCTGCTCCCTCACAGTCTCTATCAGGCACTAATAGTCCTCCTAGACCTGCCTTAAAATCCCTGTCAGTGCCATTTGAACACCCCGAGCAGTGCCAGTCTCCATCCGTCCCAAGCACTGAGTCATTTCCAAACTGAATTCCTGTGCCTGGCCCTGTCTTAGTGCCATTGCCAGAGCACGCTATAGATCTCCCTTCAGGAGATCCCAGTCCGGCCCATCTCTCTTCTCCTGGATTGGCCCTGCTATCTGTGCCGGTAAGAAAGCCAACCCAAAGTTTACCCATGTTTTATGCCTTGTAACAGCTCACCTTTTACCTTGCATCGCTCTTCTACTTTGCATCGCACTCTGCCCAATGCATAGTGTCAACTGCCAGGTCTCCTCGCCTTATGAGTCATTGACCTTCCTTTCCATACAATTGCTTGCATGGCAAACCTAAACCCTTCCAAAGGGAATTTAATTGTATATCACAGAGCCACTAGGCCATTGCGACACTAGTTCCACACCTGGCACAGTGTCCACCTTAGCAAACCATCATGACACTCACCAACTGGGTAGTCACACGAATAACCTTGATGCAGAATGTTATAAAGGCATTTAGATTTGTATGAAATTGTACCTCCTTTTAGCTAAGTCTGATATCTACCCTAACAGGCAGAAACCCATCCTAGACTATATGCATGCATCCCTAAGCTTAACATACCTTAAGTACCACTGTTGTATAATTTACATAGTTACTTGAGAACCAATTTAAATCAGTTTCTTATTCAAATTACATAAAGTAAAATAAAAATTGCAGGTGCTGCGTAACTAACTCATGTATGTTAACTTTGAATCTTGATCGCTCTTAAAAGCAGACACCTTAGTATAGAATTATTCTAACACGTTTTGCAAAGACTTGAGGAGAGAGACAATAAATTGTAAGCATTCTGGCTGATTTTCAGACATTCACATCCGAAAGAAGTGTAAAATGTCTAGAAGTATATCTACTTCACAGCCCTCTATGCTACTTTTTAGGAAGACCACACAGGGAGACACACCTTAAGATGCTCTCTGTTAGTTAAAATTTGACAACTGATTCATCAGGGTCTCAGTACTCTCACTTGTTAAGCCTCTCCAAAGCATCTGTCTACCTTAATCTGTTTTATGACTATGCTGGCAGAAAAACTCCTCTTTCGAGGCAGATCCCTTGATTCCCTGTGACCACATGAATTGCCTGTAGTGAAAACTGATGGGAATCATGCTCGAAGGAGCAAAACAGCTGAAATGTCCAGCAAGAAACAGAGGTCTAATAAGGCCAAACTGGTGTCAACAAGAACAGAAGTAAACAGACCACTGAACCAGTGATACGCCACTGCGCGATACCTTGTCACCAAGCAATCACTCACCTCTCTTTGTCTTGCCGACAACCTGCCATCTAAAGTGCTACCTTAAAGTGCCATGTGAAGACGTCCCACTTGTCCGAGAATCCACAGTACAACCCATTACAGATAACCATACAATTGTTATGCGTTTTCTTTTATCATATGATTTTAGTCTCTCACTTCTTACCTTGTTATTCTTCTATGTGTGTCCACAGCGCCTCTCTTTCTTCTTTAAGGTCTATTCTTGAAGATAAATATTCCTAAAGTAATGATATCTCTCAGGAAGGCGTATAGTGACGAGTTCTGTAATTTCTTCTCTTTAATGAAGAACTTAGTATTATAAAGATCAGTGCAAGATTAACAGGTTACAGCGGTATAAACGAAATCACTCTTGAGTAATTAACTTGACTCAGTCTATAGGAGAACACGAAAGTGAGGGGAGACGTACTCTCCCTGGTGGACACAGCTCGAATCTGCTTCTCTCCTGTCGCTCTCCAGACTGTTGAACCCTTTGACTTCTTGTTATCTGCAATCTCCACCTCCTTCTAGTCCTATTGGAAGGATTTATCTGCAAGGCCTCCCCTTCAAATAGTTGATTGGGAAGGGCTGTAGTGGGTGTGATTCAAATCTCTCCTTAGAGGACTTGATTGGAGGGTGTTGAAGTACATCATTTTGTTCAGCCCCCAATTTCCAGGAATTTCCATGAAAACGCCTCCTATTGAAGGCAGGGTTATAGAGCTGGCTGATGTAAGCTTTTTGGCTGTGCTGACTCATGATCTGGTTAACCTAATCGCAAAACCACTACTTCCCACTTTTATGATCGGTTTTATGGCTTTAGACGTGAGATACCTTTTCACTGTTTTTGAGTTCGTGCAAAGTTCTACCTCGGTCAGTGTATTTGCATCCAGGATAATAACAACAGCTTTCAGGCGTTATCACTGTTCTCTCTGGCTCTCTTTTTATTCTTACGTCTCTCTCTCTCTCTCTCTCTCTCTTTACTTTTTAAATTTTCTATATTTCTCTTTCTCTCTCTATTTTCTACCTAACTTCCCTAGCTACACTACACAATTCAACCCCACAACAATTCAATAAGGAAAAAAAAGAAAAAGGAGAGAAAAAGAAGAGAAGAAAAAGAATCTCAAAGCAACTGTAAAAAAAATGGTAACGAACACTCACTTTTCCTTTCCTTCGTATCCCAGCATTGCTGCGAGACCATGATCACCCCAACTAAATTGTAACCACACTTCAATTAAAAATATTGAAATACACCATCACATATGAAAGCATAGTAAAAAGACAAGACATCCAATAATCGGCACTTCCCTAAGATACTCGTTAATCACTCCCCCTCCCCTAATACACTTGCTGACTATGACTGAGCATCGAGCTGAGGACACCGTGATGCACTTTACCATTTTGCAATCTTGAAATCTACCACCTTAGCAACCACGAATGCCAACATCACCAGCCAACTGTCTACCTAAAAGCAAAAACCATACACCTGCACACATTCCTTCTTTAGCGTGGGTTCTCAACCCCTCTTGGTAACGTAATTAATTTCCGCCTGCCACCAAAACTGTTAAACCCCCCTGCCGGGGAATAGGGACTTACTTGAAGTCCGGTTGGTATTTTGTCTTTGGCAGCAGAGAAGTTTCTCTCTCTCTCTCATTTACCTAATCTGTCTAAGGTGTGAAAATCAAATTCTAAACTACAAAAACTGAGTTTATTAAGTAAGCTTGATAACAAATCATGTAAAATGAATTAAGGAAGTTAGATACTAAATTCATTAAGTATTCCCCGATGAAAAGAAAACAACTGCAAGACACAATGATATGTGGGGATTATTTTTTGTCACACACACACACAGAGTCTCTAAGCTAACGCCCATTTCAACGGAAGTCTGTTACACATAACTTTCAAAGTCATTTCTGTCAGTGTTCCGTCATAAACAACCACTTCCCCATCGGCCATTTTAAATGCTCGCTTATTCAGGAGCATATCTTCCCCAATCAATCACGGGTCCATAGAAATATTCCTGGGGAAAAACAGAACCATCTCTATTAGACACCAGTTTATAAATACACCAAAACACATGAGATAAAATGTTAAATAATGTCAAAAAGAACAATCACTAAATAATAATGGTAACACCTGTAAAGGTTAGTAAGTTTAAAGTTCAACACTTACATTCCGCAGATGGAATTTCAATTCCCTAGTGTTCCAAATCAAATCCAGGCACTTATGTTTCTTACAAGAGAATGAAAAGTTTGTTACCAGAGCCCTCACACCTTAACGATTTCATAACGAACGTATGCACGTATATTTCCGTTTTAGACCCACAAATCCGATTATATACAGACCAAAAAGTTCCATGACTTAATGATGGAAATTTCCATCATTGCCAAGGGATGCTCTGTCTAAGCGCCATATAAATCATGTTCGGGTCATCAGTCGAACAATCGTGGAATCTCATTGCGATCTAATGTGAACGGAATCTACCTGGTTTCCAACTGGACGAACAATACTGAATCTCAAATGTGACTGAACTCAAGGCACTGAATAAACAAACACATACCCCTCCTTGCGAGGTCACTGAATACGACAAGCGTTGGTCTGTTACGAACTATCTCCATATATACTTAATATATAACCTAAATGCAGAGAGTTAGAGAAACAAGGGAATAATAAGTATCTACAATTTATAATTCAATTTCCTTACATTATAAGCAACATTTTTCTTGAATTTTCCTAATTCACTGCATGTCTTAATTAACAAGAAATTCCCATCTCTCTGCTCTTAAGTGCTATTGATTTTGCCGTCTTTATATGTCGAAGTAAAAACAAATTTTCTGACAGCAAAAATGTCTATTATATTTATTCGAAGTATGTTTAGTGAACTAAAAAAAATGTGCATATCTCTGGAAACGAATACCTTGCGGAATGGAAACAATTCTCTCTCTCTCTCTCTCTCTCTCTCTCTCTCTCTCTCTCTCTCTCTCTCTCTCTCTCTAGGTATATATATATATATATATATATATATATATATATATATATATATATATATATATATATATATATGTGTGTGTGTGTGTGTGTGTGTGTGTGTGTGTGTGTGTGTCTGTATGTCTTTGCTTACGTATGTGTGTAGTGATGTTTTACATAAAGAGACAGAACGTCAATCCATCGTTGCATGGAAGCTATCATGACATCTTCCGCCAGACTCATCTCCGACCATTTCCGTAGAAGGTCAAAAGGAAATCAGAAATAAAAATTAGAAACACAATTGGACACACAAACCAAAGGACAAAGCTCTTGCTTCAGGTTCTCCTTAGTCTTCCTCTTTTAGAGCAATTAAAGCATTGTCACCTGGTCTCGAAAGTTCCGGAAGGATTCTAGAGAGTGAAGAGGAAGAAGAATTAGAGGCCATTTAAAAACCCGAGAGCTCCTAAGAAAACTTTTTGGAATAAGGCCATTTTCAGGACCTTTAAGAACGAAGTTTTATTCTGGGTCTCACTTTCTTGCGCTTTGTCATGAGGAGCATGGACTTTCGTGATCGATGTAATAGATTTGAGTAATATAAGGTTTTAATGATCTCAACATTGCTAAAAGCTCATGTGCACACACACGCACACACACACCATACATACATACATACATACATACATACATATACATACATATATATATATATATATATATATATATATATATATATATATATATATATATATATATATATATATATATATATATATATATATACACATATACAGAGAGAGAGAGAGAGAGAGAGAGAGAGAGAGAGAGAGAGAGAGAGAGAGAGAGAGAAATTGCGTTTTATATGAATGAGGTGTACTTCTGAGTAAAAATACAAATATTAATTAGAGGTCCCCCTGCAAAGGTTCTTATATGTTTTTTGAAAGCCATGGGATATAATACAATCTAATAATTTTTTATCCTCATCTAATTTGCAATTGGCACGCCTCATGCTATTAGAATGAAATGATTGTTAAAATTTTGTTCCTTCTGAATATCGGGCATAAAATAACACGTATAGCGAGGGTTGTAAAAAAATATAAACAAATTCGTTTTGTAAAATAAAAAAATACCTATTTTACAAAACACATAACTTTCGATACAATTGGGGAATCTAAAAATGCAACGAAAACTTTAAAAATGCTCAGTAATATATAATTGAGATCGTTACTTCTGATAACGGAGTAGGTAGAAAATTTTTTTAATCATTAATTTAATTCCCCAAAAATAAACCAAGATGTGTAAACAGTGCTGACTGTAATGACATTTCCGAGTTACCTTGGAATGCATCGAAATGTTTTCAAGATTAAATAATAGAAAGCAGAAACTGCTTTCGTTGTGTTGTCTCTTTCCTTGTAATCAACCAGCAATTCGTAAGTGGTGAAAGCAAAGTTTTCCAGGTGAAAGAAAAAGACAAAATTATATATATATATATATATATATATATATATATATATATATATATATATATATATATATATATATATATATATATATATATATATATATTTTTTTTTTTTTTTTTTTTTTTTTTTTTTACTCTGAAAGAATCATACTTAGTGCCTGTTTACCAAACGTACCTATTTACCGCTACTTCCTTGACAAAGTAGATAGTGTTGTAAGAGAAAGAAAGTTCATTAGGTCATTAGGTACATGACTATAAATAAGAGAGAGAGTGTGTGTGTTAATCCTTTTTCTTGTTCCCGGAAGTGAAGGACAATATTCACCAATGTACTCACTGATCACCAAATAACTATAAATTGTATTTAATTTTTGAAGTTCCCTTTCATTAATTTCAACGTCATGCGAGTATCATTCATAAGAACAATACAAAAACGTTTATATCAGTTCCTGGTATATACTAGCCTTTCCATAATTTCTTGCATGATTAGATGTCAGTATAATGTCGGGATTAGATAACCATTAGTATAGTTATCACAAGCCATGCGGATATAAACACAGTACTTTACCAGCATTCATTGTTAATACGAGGAGTAAAGGCATTAGCTACATAAGATTTGATAAAATAAAAGAAACTCCAGGTTTGAGCAAAGGATGGCTCCCCTTGAAGTTAATCCTCCGGGGACGAAGTCCTCGGGTAGGAAGCCTTCCACAAACCGCTTTTAAGGACTTGACCTTAGGATCCCTCGGGATGTAAAAGGAATGGTCCTTCATATTCCGCTCCGTCTAACCTCTTTGAGTTTAGTCACTTCTGAGCACCAGCATGCGTAGAATTTGTTTCTTCAGAGACCAGCACTGGTCATCTTAAACAGGATTTTCTTTCTTATTATTTTATTTAAATTTTATTATGTTGCATTTAGCTCTCTATATTTGTCTGCTTGTCTCTTTCACCGATATTCTCCAGGGGCTCATCCTCCTCAGGGAATAGCCTAATGAATATCTCCATTAGAATTCATGAAAATCCGTTCATCTCCGTTCGTTATTTTTTTATTTTCTAAACCCATGCCATGCACAATCAAATAGAAAGGCGTACATGGTTAAAGTCAAATATATGTTCACTGTGATTAACATTACAACATAAACGAATTCTAGGTGACGTCCGCTACAGTATCTGCCGATTGGCCGTTCTAACTACTTTTACAGGTACTAATCAAAACCGTGAAGCTTAAATCCATGAATTCGGAAAATGGAGCATCTCCAATTTTTGTGTTGAATATTTCCAAGTTCTTCCCATATTATACCCTAAAATATTATATCTACTTCAACAGTTATCAGTGGTGAAAACTGAAAGAGAAGTACAGTAGGTATGGTGTAAGCACCTGACAGTCATGTAGAGAAGATAGGGAAATTAGATAGAAAGAGAGAGAGAGAGAGAGAGAGAGAGAGAGAGAGAGAGAGAGAGAGAGAAGAAACATAGAGAAAAAGTAAAGAGAGTAAAGAGAGAGAGAGAGAGAGAGAAGTAGGAATAAAGAGGGAGGCAGAGAGAACAGTAATAATTTATACCTACACAGAATATCACAAGAAAGTCCCATCAAGAAGATGATATAAGAGTAGAAGACTGTTGAACCCTGGAATTCTTGTTATCTGCAATCTCCACCTCCTTTTGGTCCTATTGGAAGGAATTATCTGCAAGGCCTCCCCTTCAAGCAGTTGATTGGGAAGGACGGTAGTGGGTGTGATTCAATTCTCTCCTTAGTGGACTTGATTGGAAATGGTCTTAGGAGGGGGCGTGAAAGACCCCTCCCTAGCATGTTTGATTGGAGGGTGTTGAAGTACAACACTTTGTCGAGCCCCCAATTTCCTGGAATTTCCATGATAACGCTTCCTGATGAAGGCGGGGTTATAGAGTTGGCTGCTGTAAGCTTTTTGGCTTTGCTGACTCATGATTTGGTTAACTTAATAGTGAGGCTACTACTTCCCACTTTTATGAATGTTTTTATGGCTTTAATACGATATACTTGCCCCCTGTTTTTGAGTTCATGCAAAGTCCTGCCTCGGTCAGCGTATTTGAATCCACGATAATAACAACAGCTTTTAAGCATTATCACTGTTCTCTCTGCCTCCCTCTTTATTCCAGCTTCTCTCTCTCTCTCTCTCTCTCTCTCTCTCTCTCTCTCTCTCTCTCTCTCTCTCTCTTTACTTTTTCTCTTTTCTATCTCTCTCTCTCTTCTCTCTTTTCTATCTAATTTCGCTATCTTCTCTACAGTCATTGTATACCTCCTACCTCTTTTGTAACGGAAAGTGAACAAGGAAAAGGCTTTCTTGAAAAGTGGTATAAGTGAAAATTGCAAAAAAAAACAATCTAATACCCCTTGCAATTACGCAAATGCATTCCACACTTATTGTTCGAGCTAATATATTAATAATTACTGATCTTAGCTGATCTAGCAGTCAAATTCACCTCATTCAGTGCATTACAAAATGTTAATGCAAAATATGACAATCAGTTAAAACCAATAAAAAATTTGATAATTCGTCACGTAATTGAGCCTGAATCACTGACGATAAAAAAAGACGAGTTTTATATTGCTCTTATTGGGAAACCATAAAGTACAAATGCAGAAGGCGGAATAATTCTGCCATTCGGCGAAAATCAATGATCTCATATTCAGGCAGTACTGACATCGCAAACTTTGCCTAACAGTAGGGTCCCTAATCTCTCTCTCTCTCTCTCTCTCTCTCTCTCTCTCTATGTTTTATAATTAGAAAAATAAACTTGATATTATATATGTCTTATCCAAAACAAAATATGCGTCTGTGAGACATTCATGATTTATATCGCATACGTACTGTTTTCATTAAGCTGTATATGCATAAACACATGTACGCATATAAACAAAGATGCACACACACACACACACACACACACACACACACACACACACACACACACATATATATATATATATATATATATATATATATATATATATATATATATATATATATATATATATATATATATATATATATATATATATATATATATATATATATATATATATCAAGAAAAATCAGTTAATATGAAGGGAGTTGGGGGTGACAGAGCATTCCTCCAGTCTCCTCTAACCGTTTCTTCTTTAGGCAACTATGGATGTCCTCCCAATTACACCTTTAGATCCTTGTATTTCATTTTCATTTCCTGTTCTCTTTCTCTTGCTGTCCATCTGCTCCAACTCCCTCTTTTCACGACTATTAGGATTGAATGGCCGAAAGTACTTGGGTCGACAGCCTAAATTTCATAAAATAAAATCCTTCCGTGATAGATGATTTATATGAAAATACATTTTATAAATCTTACACCACGTTCACATTTTCAAGGCGCAAACACCGAATCAGTTCCAAAAGAAACACCAAAACTAAGAAAAGGAAAAATTGGACCAATAGAGTGAATCACTGAACCTATATCCAGGCAGAATTTAATCGCCACCATTTTAACATCACAGTCTGCCGATAATGACGATGGTTCGGAGCGGTGGTGCCTCTCGTTTGGCATGACATCAGTGATAGCGAAGTCAAGTTTCAAGAATATGCATTCAGAACGGGATTCGCCAACAAAGAATGATGAGGTCACTGAAATGAAAATTAATATTCTGTCTCTGGAACTTGGATAAACTTAATCCTTTTGAAAGTTTGGACTGCTGAAACATGTTTATACATGTTAGTTCAGAAATATTTCGTTTAAGTTTGCTACTCAGAGACAACGGACACACTCACGAGCGTGCACACACACACATACATACACACACAAATATATACTTATTTTCATTCGTCCCTTTAGCCTGTTGGGTAGGAAAATCAAAATTAACAAAAAAATTTCTCTCAGTCGTCAGCTCTGAGTAGGATTAGCGGTAGGGAAAAGACGCCTTGTCAAATTTGAACAAGGGATAGGTCTAAAAATCCCCCAGGTCTCCAGATTTGGGGGTAGAACAATAACGCTCGTTAAGCCCCACCCCCATCGGATGTTTTTGGGGGTTAGGTAACCGTTAGGCCCAAAAGGGCGACTTAGGGATGTAAGTGGGCTGCTCTTCTTACCTTTAAGAGTCTTAGCCATAAGATCCATTTTCCTTCGACCTTTGTACTCGTGGAAATTGCATTTCAGGTCGACCTGTGTCTTGTGCCGACACTGAAAACAACTTCGAAGGAGACGCTTCATGCCCACACCTCGCACTCTGCTATACTCCACCAAAGGGGCTGGACACACATTCGTGCAGCCCCCAATTCCTTTGTACGCTGGCGTTGTGAACTTCTGCGGCCGATGGGCGTTCTCCACAAGCGAGTCCAGCCACAGATGCAATCAGGTATGTCTTTAAAGTGCAACACCACTAGTATCTGCTTTTCCTTCTTGTGAATTTCTCTCCATATTTTCATTATTTCCAACTTTTCACTCTCCTAACAAAGCCCCTTTGTTAAGCAAACCTACCAGCAAAGCAGCCCACGTGCCCTAAGATCAAATTAAGTCAATTTAGTGATCAGAATTGGATTATTCCCACCATTGTGATAACAAGGGCTAATTAGATTTAATTGATCAATTCCTCCATGGTGTTTACATAAATGTCATACAAGAGAGACTCCTTGATTTGGACTGCTAACTTGGATTTCTCTTCCAGGAATCCATTTACTCTGCTCCCACGCGGTCAAACCCAAGCCTTGTGAATCAATTATACTTGGAAGTACTACCATTTCTGATAAGCCAGAGAGTCTGATATGCAGTCCTGTGGGTACTACCCATTTCCCTTCCCACTGTGCACAAGCACTGGACCCTTGCAACTCATTCAATCAGCATTAACCTCTTCCCATTTTAAAGACTTGCTATTCACGGTCTAATAGTGTTTCACATTTTATTGATTTGCCTGCTGGATCATCAATTTTCAGATTAATTTCATGATTGCTTCATTTGTAAATAAATTCATCTTAACATATCTTGTGACTCATTTCCCATGGCAACCTTCCAATCCCTAACATAATTGCTGATAATTAAGGTAAGTCACACCTAGTTCCCATCCATTTTATTACATTCTGGGTGCTTTCTGTTAACCCTCAAAGGCAGTCTATGATAGAAAAGAATATACTACATTCTTCCAACAGAACCCAGAATGTAAGAATATATATATATATATATATATATATATATATATATATATATATATATATATATATATATATATATATATATATATATATATATATATATATAAATCACGAATCTCATGCACACTTTAAGATCCAACCCTTCAGTGCATCAACCTTCTATATACCAAAAACCATCTTTCTGTTTTTCAAACTTGAATAAATCAACCATCTTTCGCAGTTCCAGTTGATCTGTTATGAAAACAAAGGGAATTTTAGAAACCTCTCTTATTTATGAACTATAAATTTATCAAAGAGAATAACGTTCTCTTTTATAAAGGAAGATATGGAGGTAGGAGGAAATGGTGAAACACTGAAATAAACTTTCAAAGAAATGTAAAATTTATTGCAGTCCATAAAAGAAATATGGAAAAAGAAGCGTTAAAATTTTTTCATACTAAATCACTCGGTGAAATCATTTATCATTAATAACAAACGTATGTTATCATTCTCTCTGAGAAAACTCTCGTATGAAATGTTTGTTAACATTGTATAAATGTAAAGGACAAATTACTTACGATACTGAGTATAGACATGTCATTTCTTGAACTTCGCATGAATTACACTTGCTTTCCAAAAATACGAGAGAAATGGGAATTAATGTCAAAAGATGATGTAGCTCTACTTTTTATTTTATTTTATTACAGTGTTAATCAGTACATAAGGTAGCTGGGAGTTTTATGGTGGCTACAACTAAAACGTTGAATAATTGCCTTGTGCAGTTGTGGAATCTTCTGACCACCAAAAGTTTAAGCGAAGAGTAAATTCATTCCTACTTTCTACAGACGTCTCCTGAATTCAGGTGCGTGGGTCTTATTTCCTATTCCATCATATTTTTTTTTATCTATCACCTTTTCTAATAAACTGTCTCTCTCTCTGCAGGCTGATATCCCTTTGGAGCCCTCTTGGGTTTATAGTTTGTTGACTCTGTCCATAAGGGTTTTCAGCTGAAGATTTAAAGAAAGAAAAGAGAGGGTAAATAAGACAAAAATATCTGATTCCCATTGAACTTACCACTCGTCAGTATATAGTCAATGACAAATGACACTATTTGCTGATCCTTATAATATGAAAATATTTCATCCGTCTTCATTGTTTACCTGAATACAGAGAAAAAGCTCTCTCTCTCTCTCTCTCTCTCTCTCTCTCTCTCTCTCTCTCTCTCTCTCTCTCTCTCTCTCTCTCTCTCTTCCCTTGCGATGCCTTCCCTGCCCATGTGGAGATTAAGGGAAATGAAGAGGCTGATAAAGCAGCTAAACAAGCAGTCCACATGGCAAGAGCAAATGCAGACATCCCAATTAGTGACTATATAAGATTTATAAAAACAAACATTGTAAGTAAATGGCAAAACATATGGAATGAAGAACCTGAAAATAATCAATTAAAACAGATAAAATCCAATGTTGGAAAATGGAGTTCTTCATATCAGAGAGAGAGACACACAAAGTAATTCTGACGCGTCTTCGAATAGGCCATACTCGTTTGACACACGGACACTTAATGAACAGTCCATGTGGCCCTCCTCCCAAATGTCCAGATGGCAAAGTGTTGATAACAGTTAAGCATGTACCGTGTGAATGTCCAAAATATAACTTGCAGCGATTATAAAATTTTGGAAATAGATCAATAAAAGAAATTTTGTCGGAATCTTCAACATTTTCAGTAATACCCATTTTAATGTTCATTATAAAAGTAGATTAAAAGAAAATGAGAAGCTGTGAGTTAATTGATGAAATATAAAAAATCAATCAGTCAGTCTAATGAATTTTAAAACTAGTAAATTTTAAGAAATTACTTAATTTATTTTGACTTTTAATATACCTTTTTAGTGAGTATATATGGAAACATGAGTATACATGTATTACTTGTGTGAATGTGTTCCAGCATGAGAGCGTATGCCTTTTTGCAGCTTTTAACTTCATTTTCATTCAAGTAACCTATTTGGTCCCAGTGCTAGGCATCCAGCCTAGACCTGTCATTTCATCCAAATCCTTCGGACCAGCCCTATGAGAGCTGATAGTCAGCTCAGTGACCTGGTTAAACTTTTTAATAATAATAATAATTTTCTTGGGGGAAAAAACATTCATTGTAAGTACAACACCGACAGAAATAAAAGTGAAACTAAGAAAACTAGTGTTACAGATGATTTGTTATAACAATCCCACACAGATACACGTATAAATGTATGTGCTCGCGTTTTTTTTCTCCCATTTTTATCCAGTAAAAATACTTCCCAATATGAATTTTGTTTATATTGTTTACCTATATAGAGGACGACAGTTTGACATCTAACCTCAACGAAATATTGGGACAACTTTCAGCTGCGCAAGGAAATATCAGTCTGGCTCTTTGGTTAACTGCGATAGTGTCTGGCGATGTGACTGGACGAAACCCAAAGGAAACTTGGTCTCAGTAGTGTTTGCCAACCGTTCTCTTCTCTCTCTCTCTCTCTCTCTCTCTCTCTTCTCAATGTCGTATGTGAATCTGCGAAGGGGCATCTAGACAATTTTGAGCTGTTATTGTAAAACATTCCTACACATTCTCTTATATATATATATATAAATATATATATATATATATATATATATATATATATATATATATATATATATATATATATATATATATATATATATATATATATATATATGTGTGTGTGTGTGTGTGTGTGTGTGTGTGTGTGTGTGTGTGTGTGTGTGTATTTCTGATGTCCTTTTTCCACGCTGCTCTTAAAGTAATTGGATATTTACAGTAAGATCAAAGGCTTTGGGCTGTTTTCAGATATTAAAAAGAAATATATTTCATAATATTTTCAGTTTTAGAAACATTATTAAAAAAATTTCTATCAAAAAAGAGAAACGTAATTCCCTACAGTCATGAATATAAGAGAGCAAAATCCCTGGCATATTTACAGTAAGGTCAAAGTCCTCTAGCTCATTTCAAATGTTAAAATAGGAAACATATTTCATAATATTTTTAGATTTCATAAACATTATTCACAAAATGATATAACAAGAAAGAGAAAATCCTAGTTTCATACGGTCGCAAATATAATAGAGGAAAAGCCTTGGTAAACATTAATTTTTCAGGATGGCATTTATAATTCAAAGCAGATGCAGAATTTCAGACGGAAGAGTCACAGGTGGAGTTGTTCTACAGCTCAAATAATCATGTATAATTATGTTTGGTCAGACATGCAGCAGGTGATGTCATTAGTCAAAGAATTACGCGAATGACACAAACCCATTAAGTGTACAACAGAAACACAGATCTGATTCCCAATGGCAGACTTGGAATTTAGATGAGATCCTTCCCAACACGTTGTCACTCAAAGGTATTAACAAACACCTGGTGACTTTTGACCACTGACCTATCCTCCTGAAATTAAGAAAGAATGATCAACCCTTCACACCGAAACCATCATGTTATTTAAATCTTACTGAATATAGTTTTATTTGTTATTGTAAAAACATTGAATGCTAAGTCTGTACCAAACATGTGATTATATATGGAATCACCATATGTTATCATTTGTATTTTACTTTAGAGTATTTTATCAATATCACTGATTGAGATACACCTAATTAGACATTCAATATTCATTCATAATAGGCTCTCGGTGGAAATCCTCTTGGTAATGAATAAATTCTGTATATGGTAGCTGCCTACTTGTAGTGTAGCCTGGGTAAGGGCATGAAACCATCACCCTCACTATTAATATATGTATGTATATATATATATATATATATATATATATATATATATATATATATATATATATATATATGTGTGTGTGTGTGTGTGTGTGTGTGTGTGTGTGTGTGTGTGTGTCTGTGTCTGTGTGTGCGCGCGCCTGCAGTGTGTTTGTGTGTGTGTGTGTGTAAGTGTATCCAAAATGGGAAAGCTATTAACTTAAGCAGTACCGTAAGCACCTCTCGGTACTCGCCACTAAAAAAAAAAAAAAAAAAAAAAAAAAAAAAAAAAATTCTTTTCCGAAGGACCTGACATTTGCATGTGTCCTGTGCTTCGCTGCGTCAACCGGAAAATTGGAATAGATGGTAAAACCAGAAAGGAAACGGTTTGACCTTTGAACTCTTGCGTATAGGGTATTTGTGTTATTTCGTTATTTCAAAGACGGTTTAACACTAGTGGTTTTTTTCTTGTGCGAATGTGTTTATATATATAAACACACACACACACACACACACACACACACACACACACACATATATATATATATATATATATATATATATATATATATATATATATATATATATATATATATATATATATATATATATATATATATCACTCTAAGAGGGCAAGTGATGCTTAATCAATGGTAAAAGAACCAACCTTTAAATAAATATAAAAACGTTAATTGATAGCATAATACGAAGCCCTATGCAGTTGGAAAAGCTACTAAAGGAAGTAACTTTGTAAGTTAATAAAGGAAAAAAAGAAAGCGCTATGGTAGTTAATTATGTTTTACACTAATTACTCTTTTTTATGATTCACAAAGTATTGCAACAGAGAATTTTAAAACATAAAAATAGTTTAAAATTAACGTATACGAGGGATATTAAAACAGATGATCCTATTAAGAGCTTGAGGGAGGGTAGGTCGACCAGAGTTGACAAAGTGTGAGAATCGTTTAAGGGCAACTTTATGAGATTTCTTCATTAATTCAGTATTCTTTGGAGACTGTGGGCCGAGGTCATGCCTATTCTTGCTACCTGGTACACGGGAAAACTCAGGTAAGTACGCAAACAAACATATAGGTCATCTTTGTGAGATTTCAACAGTAAATTTCGTAATCTTCAGGGCCTGTGAGTGGGGCCATGTCACAATGCAGTAGTACTTCCTTGTTTATAGAGACACCCACGTAGGCACGCATACACACCCATACGTGCACACAGTAAAGAACAGTAGAGAAACGCTGGTCGCTGAAAGTTGGGGTAGGAGGGCCGAAGTCGAACTAGTTTTTGTAAAACTATCAAAATAAAATGAAAGCAGTTGTTCCGTATACACTCCTTGCATCATCTGAATTACTAAAATGAATCATAACCAGATAAAACCTCCGCTTTCTGAATATACCGAGATGACAAAGGCTATCATCCGTTGAAGAGGATTTAATTTAAGGACTAAATGAGATCAGTGATCCTCTGAAAACATCGCACCAACAAAGTTCGCCTTGGCAAATTGTTTTGAAGGAAAGAGTTAGGGAAAGTGAGTATCGATTGGGTAACAGGTGATATCACTGTTCGTGTTTGAAGTCTTGCAAAGTAATCTCTCGTTAGCTACAGATGGAAAATGCTGCTACTGATGCAAAAAGGATGAAAGAGGCAATCTCCGGTTAGTAAGATCTCAGGAAGTGGTTAATGACTAAGGTTTGGAGCAAAGCTTTTGTCCTACAATCATCTCTCTCTCTCTCTCTCTCAATTCGACCAATGGATCTGGAATTTTACCCATATCCAAATCATTAGGAGGGGTATTATTATTATTATTATTATTATTATTATTATTATTATTATAATTTGGCAGCAGACCCTCTTTTAAACAGGTTCTATTGAATATTATTGCTGCTTCAGCTGCATTTATTTTTGTAGAAGACTTTTTTCTATTTTCCTTATTGACAAAGGACTTCTCTTCAGTGGAGGTGCGTGCTAACAGCTCACCTATATTTGTCATTTCATGGGGAAAAGTCAAAATCTGGTTCTGCTTCTTTATACATTCTATACAGTTGGTTCTATACAATTGTTGCCGCGACGCGTTTCGACAGACTCTTCTGTCATTCTCCAGCAGGAGCTAGTTAGAGACTGGAAGATTGCATAGGTCCTACTGAATTTATACACGGGCTTCAGCGGGGGGCGCATGGATGGCGAATTCTGATTGGTTGCAGTCAGCGAACTTCAAGCCAAATTTCTGCGAAAGCTCGATCTGACAGATCTTCGCAACCTGGGAATGTCATTCATTCCAGCGTTCCCCAATGGATCTGGTTGCGTGATGTCATAAAAAACATCATCGTTAGTTTG
The DNA here is from genome assembly GCF_040412425.1 of Macrobrachium rosenbergii. Lineage (NCBI taxonomy): Eukaryota > Metazoa > Arthropoda > Malacostraca > Decapoda > Palaemonidae > Macrobrachium > Macrobrachium rosenbergii. The sequence continues at coordinate 64,867,912 of NC_089747.1, read as the reverse complement.
GCTGCTATTGGGCTGCGGATGAAAATAGAAAATAGAAAAAGTCTTCTACAAAATAAATGCAGCTGAAGCAGCAATAATATTCAATAGAACCTATTATTATTATTATCATTATTATTATTATCTAAAAGAAAAAAAAACATGAGAGTAAGTAGCATGTGAGTGAAAGTTTCAGCAGCCTCTCTCACAGTTTTTTCGACACTAGTGTTTTGTAATAATACAATTCGTAAATTTTAGAATAATTTTCACTGAAGATGAAATGCCTAAACATAGTTCAATTTTTAATAATATCTGAAGATGAGATAGAGATCTGAGAGAGAGAGAGAGAGAGAGAGAGAGAGAGAGAGAGAGAGAGTAAATAACAGATGAATCTATATATTAAACCAATTTTTAAACAACTCTGACGTATTACGATTTGAGGAGATTAAGAGTTCGTTAGTTCTGAGCCAACATCAACAGCCTAAAATTTCAATAGAATTTCGTTCTCGACGGAATTCTGTTGAGAATAAAAAGTACATAAGCCTTTCATTGAAACTCATTGTCGACTATTCTGCAGAAAAGTATTTCGGATATTTTCTTATACTGAAAATTTAGTCAAAAGAAAAATAATTTCAACTTTTCAGAATAACAACTATCGGTTTGCTTCAGCAAAAGTTAGCTTTTAAAAACTGCAGCATAAAATATGAGTAGTGAGCAAATTTTTGGGTGTGCCGTAGGAAAGAAACAGCAGAGTTTATTTTCTAGTTATCGTGAGGTACGAATGGAAGATCCTATTTCACTTAGAGTTGAAAGTTGGCTTCTCAAAGTCTTACAAGGGAGAGGTTGACTTACGTGGTCTGAGAAGTAATAGAGACAGGAGAGGAAATGAATTTTTGTTGGAGAAAATACATTATTATCATGAAGATGTTAAAGATTCAGTCCAGTTATTTAAAGGTTTGTATTTAATGCACAGTTATAAAGTAAATGATAATATATTTTAGCGTTGTACCAGGAATAGGCATATCAACGAGAAAGTTGCAAACATATGACAACATAAAATTCCTTAAGATACCAGTGATTGATTATGCGTGAATCATCAAACAACATAAAGTACTGACCTTTATTCTGTTTGCCTATATAGACAAGAGAGATGGAATTTTTACCGCGAATAATTACGGAAGTATGTGAAATCTATAGTTTTGACAGAGCAATTCATCCAATGTCCCACCATAAAGCGGAAATAAGTCGTTTTTATTTCCTTTCATTTATGCCAAGTATAAGCTTGGTATCACGTTCGATTAAATACAAAACCAAATAAACTGAGAACTGACACTGCCTTAAAAATATGAAGAAAACGCTGCCATCTGAAACGCCCATTTTACTCCCCCTCTCAGTCATAATATAGAGATTGCCCCTTTCAGCTTGTCATTTGAGTACCATAGTTTCGACATCGTTAACCCAATTCTATTCAGATCGTCTAATTTTCGGTTGTTTACTGGATTATATTAACTCATTTCCGATTCACATGATTTATTTTCGGTTACCAGCGTTTATTAAGAAGAAATGTCTTGTTATTAATTAATTCAAAAAATATGGAATTTTACATGATGTTCCACCTTAGACTTTGTTTAATGTTAAACTCATCATGATTCCTAATGCTTTTTCTCCTTGTCCTGTCTCTATCACAGATTTAAAAAAGCAACGACATTCTATTTTTAAGATAATGTTTCTATGAACTCAAAGTTAAAATCATACAAGTTAACTTTGCCAATTATTTCTTAAATCTTATATTAAGGT
>NC_089747.1:64818639-64861139 GCF_040412425.1 Macrobrachium rosenbergii | reverse complement strand
TCCGACATGTCCGCCCTAAGAGCTGTCAGCATACAAATGGTATAATTACATAGAAATTCACTGGAGCATCGCGAACTCGCGAACTCTCTCTCTCTCTCTCTCTCTCTCTCTCTCTCTCTCTCTCTCTCTCTCTCTCTCTCTCTCTCCACAGGAACAGTTTTAGCAAGTGACCTTGAGAGACTAGCTTTCAGTTCTGAGTTGTTTTGAAGTTCAGTTTTCCGAAAAATTCTCTTAAAATCGCATTCGTCCTTTTTCTAGAGCGAGAAGACCTTCAGACTTTCAGTCTTTTCTCTGGCATAATTCTTGAGCAGCAGCTTATGTCGTCCTCTTTCATAGAGGTTTTTAATTACCCGCACAGTCCTTGACGCCTTCAGAAATAATGAGGTGCCCAGTGAGGATGTTCTGGGCGGCAAGGCTGCACTCACTAGAAGTATAATCTGATTTTACCTGCTCTGTACATAAACAAATATCACTGAATTAGAGGATCTGTACTAAAGTGGGTTTCCTTAAAATATAAAATAACCTGAGGGAACGATAGGAAAGGCACTGAAGTAATGAATGAGGTAACAGATATATGCGTTCATCTTAAAGAAGTTTTTTACTAAGACCGAGAAACTAGATGTTAGAAATAGATGGGTTTTGACAAACGTATCCACGCACAAAATTTATTTCCCAATTACTGGTTAATGAAACCATTCACCTTCACGGTAGGCAGCAGCACTCTTTAATTTCTGACTTAGGTAGTGCTTACCCTTATAGCAAATATGAAAAGTTTCTATATCAGTCTTCAGGTTGAGTTAAATTGTATTACCATCCTTATGGCTATGGTGGTGACCTATGGTAGGCGAAGAATATTTAAAGAACTCGTAACACTCGGTATTAAACCAGTCCAGTTTGGATTTGACACCTAATTATTACTGGTTTCAAGGTTTCAATTGTGAATATCATCTTCATAAGACAAAGACGATTACACACATGGTGAGTGTCTGATGCCCGTCGGGATGAAAATGGAAACCGAAAGTTTGAGAATAGTGACTCTATCCTTTGCAAAACCTTGAAGTGGTTCGTCGAGTATTTAAAAAAAATGAGCCTCATAATTGCAGTTTTTAATTCATTTATTATGTCAAGTATGACCTACGTAATCGTAATTTTAGTTCTTGCTCTTATTTACGTTTTTATTTGCTGTTAATTTATTTGTTTTGCTGCAATACTCCTCGGTGTTACTTTGTATATTAGTTGCAAGCATTGACTTTCGAGCAAAGATTAAAAATGGTCGTTTTTGAGGTATGAGGTCGTGACTTTATTATCCTGTTTCAATTCAAAGTTCATTTGGCCGAATGCCTAGATGGAAGCGTGGATTAAATTACTACTACATTTTCATTACTCAGCCAAGGGAAGCACAGAAATTAACCAGAATACAAACAGAAAGGACATTAGACATCATCACGACCTATTATAACGGCTCATAACCAATTATGCTAAAATGAGAAATGCGATTGTAATCCTTTTAATGGACGTGGGTTATTAAGTAATTGGATAGAATGTACGTTTCATGATGACATTTGTATCGTGTTTTTATTCAAATATGAGGTTCCATATTCAGATTTCAACATAGTGTTAGAATTTTAGTAAAATAATTCCGTCGGGTTTAGCAGTTATTTTCTTACAACTATAACGTTCTATCTATTATTTCTTTATCAAAGATTTGGTTATTAATTTATATATTACCATTATAAGTCTATTTAAAGATTTGGATAAATTTCTTGTATTGGCCTCAAGCAGCGAGAGGAGACCAAAATTCAACTCCATGAAGGGATGAGGACCTGGGCCTGGTTTTGGGCATTACGTTGCCCTAATTGGAAGGTTGTTTCAACACAGGTGGACCAGGGTAAGGGCTAGCAGCCTCATTCCCCCCTCCCCCAACACAAAAAAAGGAAACTTTTTGAAACCTAGTGGTTAAACACCTGTAGCTACCTCCTGCTACCTCCTGTAAGGGGAGAAGTCGCATGGTGGAAAATAATACACCTTGAGATTCGAAGGTTCCCGTAATTAACACAATAGTCTCTTTTTTTTTTATTGAGCTGACAGTAAACATATCAAACCGATATCGTTGACGTTAATTGTGATTGGCTGTTCCTTCTGGTCAGCAGCGAAATACAGGCTGAAAAACTTAACGACTATTAAAAAAATGAAAATGTAAATCCCTTTCAGCGACAAAAAAATAGTACTGGTCTCATTATTATATATTATAATTCCAAGGCACAGTCTAAAGCTCTGATAAACGTCCTACATTTTTCCATTTTTCTATCATCTCGAGTTTTTATACAGGTCTGTAAAGATCTGAGGATATAAGTGATACGGAACTTTACCGAAATCAGATGAGGGGTTAAATAAATAAATAAAAAAGAAAAACAGGTAAGGAAAAACACAGAGGTGTCAAAGCAAAAAAATAAAAAAAAATAGAGAGAGAGGGAGAGAGAGAGAGAGAGAAAGGATTATTTAGCATGGAGAGCAATCACAAAGAGACCAGATGAATAATGCTATAAATGAAAAAGATAAAAGGTAACATTTTTATTTGCATTATTCCTATGCAAGGATGCGTATTTTTCATTGCTTTTCCTCTACCATAGTTATACAGAATAGTTTTGCTTATTTTAATTATAATCCATTTTACGTACACGATTGCATAACTAATTAGTGTTCAGATATCTGTAACATAAGTTAGATCTTAGACCATCATGCATGAAATTTTGTTTTCATTCATTCTTGTATTTTCGTAGGACTTTTCGGGGAGGAAGAAGGGCGGGAGGGTAGAACTGGGGGATTTTTCCCCATTTTTGATTAATGCATTAGCACAGCTCGCTCTCCGACTCCATTCATTCGCACCTCGGGTCGTATAACGCAATAAAAAAAAATAAACTTCCATTTCCACGTTGCTTTTAACTTTTTTTTTTTACTCTTCATTGAGGCTAATGGAGGGTATTTTTCTTGGTCACCTTTTTTCATGGTTTCTCTTTTTGCAAAGTCATCAAAATTCCTTTCCCCGACGCGATAGCATTTACTGCACTTCATGTAGGCGTTATTGTGCAGTGCCGCAGGATGTTCCAGTCGCTGGGACCTCTCACCCATCTCTCGTGGGAAATAGAGAATTGCCGATCAGAAGCTATGGTAAAGGTTTGTCGTTCTCTAGTGGTCTAAATATTTTGTAACTGTAATTCTCACTTCTTTCCATATATATATATATATATATATATATATATATATATATATATATATATATATATATATATATATATATATATATATATATATATATATATATATATATATATATATATATATATATATATATATATATATATATATATATATATATATATATATATATATATATATATATATATATATATATATATATATATATATATATATATATATATATATATATATATATATATATATATATATATATATATATATATATATATATATATATATATATATATATATATATATATGAATGTCTTTTCCTGTAATACTACAGTGTAATATGAATATAAGAAGGCCCATAAAACACTATTTAAACATTGAAACCATATATTTCGGGCACTAGCTTCTGTGCCCCTGTTCACTATAGAATATGGACAGGTGGAAAGTTACAATGGTATATATACAAAAACATAAAGGTGTGGCCCTAGGCCTCCGATGTTATGAGGTGGCGTTTCTTAAGAAGGAGGAGAATGACCAAATTCCCTAGTGGTTTTTGGCCTCATTAGCTCCCGTTAATGGATCTGGCGGTCGCGTTTCTTGGGTCATCTTCCTCAGGAGGGTTTGAGGATTAAGGTGTCGATGTCATCCGATTTCAATGTCCTCCTGACAGGTTCATATTGTTGGTTTGATTGATGATAGCAGATTCTGCATCCTTCTTTTGTACGGACAGCTACTTTTGAAAACCAACTCCGCCCCACTCCAGTTAATGACATGCCCTGTATTTCTGATATGTAGGAAAATTCCCGAACTCTCCGAAGCGTAACGTACTGATCTTTTGTGCTCTGTTATTCTTTGCGAGCGATCTACCTGTCTCGCCTACGTAGATGTCCTGGCAATTACTACACGGTATCTTGTAAACTCCGGCTTCTTCCTTTTGTTATTTAAGTATACGTTAACGAGCGAACTCCCCGATGGATTTGGGATAATATAAAATGAAAGGACTGTTAGGCCTTTTGGATGTTTTCATCGTACGGAAGATTTATTTTGTTGTTGAAATCTATTTGTCTGTTGTGCGTTAGGACCCCTATAGTATATTTTATTCGCTTTGTTAATAGCCCTCTCGATAATGTGTGGTGGATATAGCAGTTGCGTTAGGTGTTGGCGGATCGTGTTAAATTCTTTATCCAGGTACTCATTTGAACATATCCTAAGTCCTCTGAGGAATAAGTTGCACCCTACCATGATTTTTACGGAGACGTCGTGGTAGCAAGAAATGAATATAGGAACAGCAGAAGGTGGGTTTTATATACTGTAAATGCATACCTGTTCTGTTTTCTTATGATCAGTACATCTAGGAACGGCAGTTTTCCGTCCTTTTCCCATTCTGTTTTAAATTTTATGGTCGGAACTAGCGAATTTAGCCTATTAAAAAAATTCATTAAAGTCCCCAGTTATTGTCCCAGAAAGTAAAGATATCATCTACGTATCTAAGCCATATCATATTATGAGGTTTGATAGACGACAAAAGTTCTGTTTCGAAATATTCCATGTACAAGTTTGCTAGAAGGGGTGATAGGGGACTTCCCATGCTACAGCCAAATTTTTGCTTGTAAAAATTACCATTGAAAGAAAACACGTTGTTAGTTACACAGAGGTTGATAAAATTTAAAACAGAATGGGAAAAGGACGGAAAACTGCCGTTCTAGATGTACTGATCATAAGAAAACAGAACACGTATGCATTTACAGTATATACAAAACCCACCTTCTCTGACCTAAATTCATTTCTTAAGCTACCACGGCACTCCAAAAATCATGGTAGAGTGCAACTTATTCCTAGAGAGGACTTAGGATGTTCAAAATGAGTACCTGGATAAAGAATTTAACACGATCCGCCAACACCTAACGCAACTTTCCACCACCATTATCGAGAGAGGCTATTAAAAAGCAAAATATACTATAGGCCCACCACAACAGACAAATAGATTTCAACAAAAAAATAAAGGGGCATCCAAAAGGCCTCCGGAACAACTGGGGACAATCCTTTCATTTTCCAACTCCCAAATCCATCGGGAGTTGGCGTGTTAACGGGCTCAAAAGGAATAGCCGGAGTTTACAAGATACCGTGTAAGGGACATCTACGAGGAGAAGTATACTTTGAAAGAATAACAGAGCACAAAGATCAGTTAGGATGCAATATCAGAAATACAGGCATGTCATTAACTGGGCCAGGTGTTGTCCGGGAAGGATGCTGTCTTATCATCAATCAAACCAACAATATCTTCAAGAGGACATTGAAATCGGATGACATCGACACCTTTCCTCAAACCCCTCCTGAGGAAGATGACCCAAGAAACGCGACCGCCAGATCCATCGCCAAACGGGAGCTAATGAGGCCAAAACCACTAGGGAATTTGGTCATTCTCCTCCTTCTTAAGAAACGCCACCTCCATAACATCGGGGCCTAGGGCCACACCTTTATGGTTTTGTATAGATGTTTGACTTTCCACCTGTCCATATTCTGCCAGTGAACAGGGGCACAGAAGCTAGTGCCTGGAAATATATGGTTTCAATGTTTAAATAGTGTTTAATGGGCCTTCTTATATTCATATATATATTACTTTTATATATATATATATATATATATATATATATATATATATATATAATATATATATATATATATATATATATATATATATATATATATATATATATATATATATAATATATATATATATATATATATATATACATATATATACATATATATATATATATATATATATATATATATATATATATATATATATATATATATATATATATATATATATATATATATATATATATATATATATATACATATATATATATATATATATATATATATATATATATATATACATATATATATATATATATATATATATATATATATATATATATATATATATATATATATATATATATATATATATATATATATATATATATATATATATATATATATATATATATATATATATATATATATATATATATATATATATATATATATATATATATATATATATATATATATATATATATATATATAAACGTTACCACATGACAAAAGGGCCCCAGAGAAATTCCACCACTCATGCCTTTCCTGCGCACTGTCTTTCACCAATCGCCAGTTGTCTCCACCCCATCTTCTCATAGCTCTCATCAAAGTAGGTCTGTGTCTTCCAACTCTTCTGGTTCCCACAGGAGCCCGGGTGATACTCTCAATTAATATTTTTTTACAGTGGTTGTATGAAGAACATGTCTGAGCCATCGCTATCTCCCTTGCATCGTTATCTCATCCACAAAAGGAACTTCGATTATTTTCCCAATGGTGTGACTTATAATCCTACTGAGCCTTCAGACGCCTAATATTCTTCTTCAGGCGTCATTCTAAAATTGATAATACTCTTTCAGGTCCTGAAAATATTAGGGTATTAAAAACCCGCAGCGTAAAGAAGTGTTGCCAATGCCGTGAACAAACGTTTGAAACTCTGAGCAGAGTCTTACAAATGTTTCCCTTGCTAATTAGCAGCTGGCTATGTTGCCTATTTAGAAAGATCTACTTAGCTAGGGAAATATGTCAACATTTGCTAAACGAAAATTCTCTGTGCCACTCAGTTTATTCAAATTTGTAATGACGCCTCCTCGAAGACTGAAGTAAGCAGTTGGACGAAAAGTAGGTAAAACCAAGTGCATGATAACTGATTACTTAAGAGTACATACAGCATGAAAATTGGAAATCCATTTGTATAACTCTCCAAGTCTATGATCTGGAAAGGTCACAGTTTTTTGGCTAATAATATTACGCATGCTTCTATACGCAGAAGAATAAGATAATTTTTTTTAATATACAAGATAATCACATTTTTGTTATGTGTTTAAAGTTCATAGACACAGGAAAAATATATTGAGTTTAGTTCCCAGGACCAGGTCCCATAAAAATAGATTCTGCATATATTGAAAATTGAGTTCCTTGACAATTTCTACTCTTTATCTTCTCGTAGACTAAATGTAATGACGTTGACATTAATCTCTAAAAGACAGACATCCTCTCCTTTAGTTTACTAAAAAAAAAAAAGCATTATTCCAATAAGTTCATCCAGATTTTGTAATAAGATTTGTGGAAAAAATGCGTATTTATATCCATGGATATAAAACAACATTCTATAAGAAATGAAACTTAATTTTTTAAATTTAATATTATCATGATTCTTGGTTCTTATTCATCATCATTACTATCAAGCTTAGAAATCAACGTTGATGAGCCATGAACCTAGTTACCATCATATTCATACTAATTTGCATTCATCAACAGCAGCATCTTCCTTGTTAGATTCGGTTAGCCTTAGATATAGCTCCCATTCATAGACTGAATGCTGCTTTTCCTCTTACCACATGTGCTACATTTCTAAAAACGTGCTCTCTGCGAGTCAACATGAATGTTTATACTTACGCATGAAGTAACCCTAATTCTGTCTTTGTTCTACTAACCCCTTTATTTGTTTATTTACTTTTGAGGACCTTCCATATGCTATTTGAAGGTGTATTGTGAAGGCCGTTCAATTGTCATCTTGACTAATGGTTATTCTAGAAAAGATGAAGTTATTTTGGGAACTATATTACAATTCCCTACTTAGAAGCATGTCCATGCTTTGAAGAATAATAATAATAATAATAATAATAATAATAATAATAATAATAATAAATAATAATAATAATAATCACTTAAATTTGGTAAACTGCACCTTACCATAAGGTACGAAATCGAGAAAATTAGGAGAAATCCATTAATTTTTTTCTGTGCTGAAGAAAAGAAATGATGTATTTCCGTTTTTCAGAATGAAAAACATCCTTTCCGTTACTTCCACGCTATTGGATTATGGCCACTCTCGACTTGTAGGCTAGGTGAGAGTTTGGGAAGGTCCAGAAGGCATTTGCTTAGTACGTTTCAATTACATGGGAGTCTGTGATGTCCTCCGGGCCCATATAGCTTACATTTAATCTGGGACGTGTATCCGGGAATCTTCCTCTCTAAATTATGCCCGCAGGAGGATAAGGGATCAAGGAGAGAGGTAAGTGAGGTCAAAGGGATAAAACCCCAACTTCATTTCTCCCACGGTATCTTGGTAATCAAAGGAGATAATGATCAAGGAAATAAAACGTGAGCAGACTATTAAAATAAGTTTAATCTCTGAAAACAGAGCCTTTTTATCACACTGCAAAAAGATTGCTGAAACCATAATGTATATATCTTAAATATCACCCACATCTTTTCATGACCACGGGTCGAATCATTAATTTTTCCCTTGAGTGAAATTGTCATAATTTAATTTGAATTTCAATTTGATGGGGTCTCCCTGTTCAAAGTGAAGAGTTTCAAACATTCAGTTTAGATGAATTTCAGTTTCCATCATCAAATGAACTATATTAATGACCCACTTGTAGTAAATTACAGTCAAATCCCCAGATTTAAATCCTTTTCTCAAACGTACACTTCACAGTTGGGTGAGCTGGTTACTTTATGTTTCAGTGAAAAAGGTTTATCTTATTTCACCAAATTATAATTTTGCAATTTTCCTATTGTGATGATAAACTCGCAAGTCTCTCTAGAGAGTATTTTGTCAAGAACTTCCGTGAATTTGAAAAAACTATAATACTTTACTGGTACATACGAGAATGAAAATTAAGATGTTATATGTTGGGTTTTTAAAAAAAGAAGAACGTTTTTGTTTTGCTTTCTACTTGATTTTTACTACACACAAGTATAATGTGACATTGCCTCTCTGACTGTTTAAAGGTAGAAATTTCAGAGAATAAAACCACACAAAGTCAGATTAAATTTACAATACAGTTCTTCAAAAACTAATCATAAATATTTCTTTCCGCACAAATAAATGCAGATATGAGTTTCTATTTTTGCTAGATTAGCCAGAAAAGTTCATTTCTGCATAAAAAATACGGATATAATTTTATTTTATTATTGAATCTCAGTCTTGTTATGCCAGTTACAATATGAAAGACAAAAAGAAGATTATAAATAATAACCTTTGGCTAATAACACATCTTTTAGTGAAGATAAAACGTCTCGTCGGTCAAGGATAAGTGCATTGTTTTTCTTAGTAAACCTTCCGGCCGTGTTGAAAGATGTTATTATTATTATTATTATTATTATTATTATTATTATTATTATTATTATTATTATTATTATTATTATTATTATTATTATTATTATTATTACTTTGCACTTCCTAAGACATGTCTGAGATGGAAATTTCTCAGTTATCAGTCAGTTTAGTGGAAAAATCATCAGCTTATATTATATTTTAAATTGTATTTTTCAGAATACCTGAAATCCTGATGGCATTTTGGTCTTTGATTTCTCGTCAACACTTTTAGAATTTATATGTTCTCATTAGAAAACGTCAGCTTTAATAAGGCGTGGTACTTAATCCTCCTTGAGCGTGATAAAATCCCTTGCCAAGGGATTTTATCACGCTCAAAGAGGATTATGTACCACACCTTATTAAAGCTAGCGTTTTCTAATGAAAACATAAACTTTAAAAGTGCTGAAGAGAATTAAAAAACTCATATATTTCGTACAACTACTGTGGAGTTATCCACTAAAAAATTCAGTGAACAAGAAGCTTTATAACAAGTGCTTCATTGTAGTTTGCTGTCTTAAAATGATGATTATAGGAAATGGATTTTGCTACCAGAGCCATAATGTTTTGGTAAGAGTTGTAGCAAGACAACTCTTACCAAAACATTATGGCTCTGGTAGCGAAATCCATTACCTATAATCATCATTTTAAGACAACAAACCACAATGAAGCACTTGTTATAAAGTTTCTTGTTCATTGAAATTTTTAGTGGATAAGTCCACAGTAGTTGGACTAAATTTATGAGTTTTTGTACACAAATATTTTTATTACACAACACGTTTTATACCAGGCATTTCATTGTGGATCTTTCCTTACATTAGTGAGAAGAACGACATAGTACTTTTACCTAACTAAACCATTTCTAATGTCTTAGTTTATATTACACATGAAGGAAAAAATCAGAAAGAGAGAGAGAAAAAGTAAAGAGAATGCATTTACTGATGACAAAAACCAATCATATCTCCTAAATAACATATCCATAAAACTAAACCGCAATAAAATATTTTCTTCGTAGGATTTCAAGGAGAAAAAAGGATAAAGCAAAAGCTCTGAAGACGAAATATTCTTTTCACAGGCCTGAAATTCCTTCCAAAGGAAAGAATGTAGTCTGTCGACGAACTGGGGTCATGTTAAACGAACCACAGAATTCACGAATTGCCGGCACCAGTAAGAAGCAGGGAAAGATAAAAACGATGTTAGAGAAGACAGTTTTGGTTTGCAATTTCTTTACTTTGCTTCTTTGTCAATATTCACGAGTTTTTCATTGATAGAACATACTAATTTCGTAATGATTAATGTCATGAGTTAATGTCCTCCCTTTCTTAATATAGCCTTAGACTTGCTTCTCCCTGTAGTATTTATAGAATGAAATCGATTAAATGCCACAAACCTCGGCACAAAACGCGAGATTTTACGTTATGGAAGCCAGTGGATAAACATTCGTTAACTACTTAAATGAAAGCAGCGATGATCCTTATAATGTTTATATCTTTCACTGTAACCTCCGCATTAAACATCACTGTAATCCAAGGCCAAATGAGACTGCGATAAGCCACTAGTAGGATTCCAAAAGTCATCAGGTGAAGTATACTGGGCATCCACTCGCACCAAAAATGTTGATAAAATACCAGGATAGTGAATGAGATGATTTGCTTATTTTCAAGTCGATATAACTCAAGGATCCTTTTTCCCTCATATATATTAGCTCATTGGTTCTTCCTCTTCTAGTTCCATAATTTTTCTTTCCCTTATACCATTAACCCTCCTTAAACATGCGAAATTCTTTTTCTCTCCCCAGACCCGATCCCAACTCACTCCATTCTATTCAACTTTCTTTATTCTCTCTCTCTCTCTCTCTCTCTCTCTCTCTCTCTCTCTCTCTCTCTCTCTCTCTCTCTCTCTCTCTCTCAGTTTCATTGCAGATATACTGCCTTTTTTCGAGTTATGAATTTCCACACCTTTCTTTATTTTCTCTGCTACTCTTGCAATCGAGTATCATTCTTTCATAGGAACCCTTTTTTTCGTTTTGGTTTCGAGTTTATGTCTCCATTTTTCTAACTGTTTTTACCAACGTGGGCACTTATTTCTCGACTGACGACCTCTTTCAAATCCTTGGCTTTCTTCTTTCCGAGATGTTATAGGCAAAGGTTTGGAATAATATATAGGTTTTAAACCTTCATGAATAGAAATTTGTTAGCAAATATCGTAAGGAATATATAATGACAGGAAAATGGATCTTATTTTTGAAAGTGGAACTTTTGTGATAGGAAAATTTAAAGCTCTTCCGAGGCAAAACGATACTTTAAATAAAGAAAAATGTTACTCCTTAACAAACCATGCCTGGTCCAAAATTATGAGGAAAAAGAGCAAATTTGATGATTGTGGGAATTCGCTGTGAAAATGAACAGAGAAAGAGACAGGTATATATATATATATATATATATATATATATATATATATATATATATATATATATATATATATATATATATATATATATAGTGAAGAGAACCCTTGGTGGCTGCATTATTTTAATAAGGAAAAAGTGCTTGATTTTATCATTTTCCTGTCTATTTGATATACTTAGTATCCTTAACAAATAAAAAGTAGAACCCTTGGTATTGCATATTTTAATAAGGAAAATGCTTGATTTTATCATTTCCCTGTCTATTTGATATACTTAGTATCCTTAACAAATAAAAACGTGATATTAACGAGAATTTTACACTTTATCGTAAAATATTTAATATCCGTAGTATGTTTTACCCGCGTTCTTTGCCTTCCTGCTGCTGATATTTCTTTTTTTATAGACTAAATCACAAATGTAAGCTTCTCTCTCTCTCTCTCTCTCTCTCTCTCTCTCTCTCTCTCTCTCTCTCTCTCTCTCTCTCTCTCTCTCTGATATATATAAAGATTAATATGAATTCCAACCGCCCCTCCAATGAGTCACATTTATATTAATAATATGTTAGTCTGTATGCCTTTAAATATTTTCATTCTCACGCATTAGCAATTCATATATGGTATCAAAATTTCTTTTCTATTTACATACTTTCACGTGTCTCTAATAATCCACGATATACAAAAACCTTTGCATGTTGTGTGTAACATTATTCACCTGCAAGGTGAGCAGTCGCATCTAGTTAAATTTTGTTGAATACATTTTTTCATCGTAAAGAATCATCGCGCACTGAGAAAAAAAAATTATGTTGCCCAAGAAATCCTGACTTTGACATCTTGTTTAGAAACGAACATAATTCGTAGAAAGAGAGAATGATCCCCATGAGTAATTGGGCTTCTAAGTCAACACGAAAGAGGTCAGTCCCCCTGCTGTAATTGAAAATTTTATGTTATTTACCGAGGTTTTAAATTAAGGTCAAACTGGAAGTTGTGAAACCATCAGTGCATCTCGAAGAGCATTAGTTTCCTTGGTAAAAATCTTAATCCAACACTGAAACGGATTTATGGGAGGAGAGCAAACAATATCGTCCTTAATCCTCTTTTTGCTTTGTTTGAATTATGCCACCTTTAAGGGAACAATCTCGGAAAGTGGCTAAAGGGTGAGAGGGCTTTAATACTCTCCAGGGGTCCTTTGTTTGTCTCAGTGAAATATGAGATTCGCTTGCTCATTCTCTCTCTCTCTCTCTCTCTCTCTCTCTCTCTCTCTCTCTCTCTCTCTCTGTTTCATTATACTTTTAATTGACTCACCTGTGGTTTGCGTCTGGGGAATTCCAACCTAAAGAAGAAATGACATTACAAAGGATTCTTTTTTCTAGTATTAGAGTTCCCAGTTTTCTTGTTTCTATCTCTGTTTCTCTTTAAGAAATCTATTTTGTATGTTCTACGCTGCATAAAATTAAAGCATAAAATTAAAGCTAGTCCTCGTAGGTAATTTTTTAGATAAACTTCCATTAGTAAGACAACTAATCGAGTTTGGCTGACCTGTTTAACCACCTATATTTTGATTTTTTTTTTTTTAATGGACTCTGCAATCGTCGGGTATGTTGAATGGCATATTTGGATATCCATTACTTGGAAACAAAAAAAAATAAGTAGTTACTTTCTGCTATAACAAGGAATGGAATAATGTTTTCGTTGACTCTTAGAAAATGGTACTTAATTCATTTATAATATACAATAATTAATTTGTATTCGTCGCTTAAGTGCAGATTTTCATTTATAACATCGTAATGCCCATATAGCATTCTTGATAATATTTTCTCAAATTATTTTCGTTCACGGAATTTTGCTGCAGTTTTACCAGTATTAAAATCACTTTTCTTTCAAATCATATCAATTTTATATCAACATAAATCATCTGCAGGTGTCCCAAGAAATCTTTACTTCGATGTATCGTAGGTTCTTATAAGGAATAAGAATAGTCAATCATAAATTATATCCACTCTCTTCAGCAGAAACAAACACCCGATTAAACTAATTTGGGCTCCATTTCCTCCATAAAGTATAAGGATGACATTACCAAGTTTTGTAGCGTTGGTCCTTCAGGTAATCGTTTTATTTTTTATTTCTTTTGTCTCTCTCTCACTGGGGGTTCTGAAAAGCTGAGTAAACCTAACAGGGTGTCCAAGTCTCTCGGGTCATCGCGTATGCTGTTTTAGCCATCCCAGCTCTGAACAGTTCAAAAATAGATCATGAATATGCAAGGGAGCATCAACCATTCTTACACTACATCGACACTTCGTGAAGGATATACCATACAACCTGTATTTTAGAAGCCTAATCTATAAGCCATTTCCTTATGTTAGGACGCCACTACTCTTCCCTTTGCAATCTTACTGTCATATTTCTTCTAATTCAAACCCAAACGGCACGAGTCTAATAACTGGCTGGGCCAGATGTACTTATTACTTATAATTCCCTATGAGTGTATGTCATTTTAAAGGCCATTTTAATTCGCTATTTGATTTGTCACTTCATGCACTTGCAATCTTTTTTTACGAAGCTGCTAGCAGTGCAAGGACACTGCAGAACATCATGAACAGTGTGAACTTTAGACAACCATTATTGCACATCTTGTCATAAAAAAAATATATATATCATACATTCTCCACGCAAAGATCTCCTTAACCCCCTCACCCTTCACCCACTCTCCTTCTTATCTTGTCTCTTTTGTCTGAAAATGACTTTGGTGCTGCTCATATTTTTGAAGAATAAAGGCCAAAGGTTTTTATCGTTTTCCAATCTCAGCCCAACACGCAATGAAGGCTTGAGACACAAACAGTTCTCTTG
This sequence comes from Macrobrachium rosenbergii, assembly GCF_040412425.1. Classification (NCBI taxonomy): domain Eukaryota; kingdom Metazoa; phylum Arthropoda; class Malacostraca; order Decapoda; family Palaemonidae; genus Macrobrachium; species Macrobrachium rosenbergii. Next base: position 64,846,468 of record NC_089747.1, on the reverse strand, counting down.
ACTCCCATTCTCATGGTAGACTCCTCTCCTCATTCTCTCACATTTACTTTTCCTCATTCTCATTGTAGACTTCTCTTGTCATTCCCTCATATTTGCTCTTTCTCATTCTCATGTAGACTCCTCTCATAGACCCCTTCTGCTCATTCATTTCACTCCCTTCATCACGTTCTCTTTGCGACCGAAGATTCTTTCTCCGGCTTTCAAAAGCCTCTTCTTTTTCTCTTCTTCATTTGACTCCTCCCTGCCTCGCTATTTCCTCAGCCTCCTCCTCACCCTCCCTCTCCTCCATCTCTTTACCTCCTTCATCTTTCTCTTTCATCGAATTTCAAAATATTTTTAATTTTTCCTTAGTTTTCAGGACACTTCTTCTTCCATGTCGATGACCTTAGTACTTACATAGCTGGCGAAAGTTAATATACCAGTTCTTTTTCGACATATCATTTTTACCTGCTTTTGCTTAGCCTGTATTGTTGTTTATCCTTTTTTTTTTGCTTTCTTTTATCGTCTTTCTTGGATGTCACTGCTGAAGATGCTTTTTTTTTTTTCAGCCGTGGCAGGAGATGTTTTAATATAACGTTTCCGAAGCTCCTAAAGAATGACGATTTTGTTTCACCTGTTTGTGAAAGATCTATGGACTGGAAGTCTGGTTATGAAGCTAATTTTGTGTTTCTAAACAAATAAAAATATAAATTCCGCCGTGGTTATAGATACTTTTAGCACTGAATTATGTAATAAGAGCATTAGTTAATAATAATAATAAAGTAGATACGGGTTCAAAGTTAATTTTTAAAAGAAATATTTACGCCAGTCCTAATGAGACCAGAATCGTTTTGAATGATATACAGTAGTTGTTTATTTTGGTTGTCATTCACTCGGGACAAGCAAAACTTCCGTTCAATAAGAGCTCAGTTTAAATGGTACTTTGCCCTTTATTATGTATACTATGTTATTCTCTTCTTTCTAGACATGTAAGCTTCATATTTCTTTACAAGATAAAACTGTTTACAATTCCATATTATTTGAATCCATATACAAATTTCCACATTACCTACCTCTTCTCAAAATGAGATTTAAACCATCTGAACATAATATTTTCTAAATATTTTAGTCTTGCTGCCAAGAATAGAAAAAAATATATGAACATTAAAAGCAATAATTTAGTGTAAATAAATATTTATATGATAAATTCTAAAGAAATAACGACGGAATAAGTATCCTGGTTCATAGTAACTATATATAAATATACAAATATGCTAAAACAAGTAAGAAAGGGAAATTTTTACTAATTGCACAATAAAACAGCTTCTGGTAAGCAGCATTGACATGAGTTTGCGCTGCTTTTTTTTAAAACCTGCCTTCGAAAGAATGGTTTTATCTTTCTCATACAGCACAGAATTTGTAGAGCCCAGCTGAGTTTTGAATGAAGGACATTTGTACCATTAGTTCTTTTTGAGATGAACTGAAAAGTACAGGTCTAGAATGCCCGTGCAAAAAAAAAAATTTTTATATCACTACAACAAGCGCCAAATAGTCGAGGAAGACCTCACACCCTCATAACATTCCCGGTGAGAGAAAAAAAACTAAAATTATGAGAAGCAATGTCATAACTCCCCAGGCTTGGCATGTTCAAATATGAATGGTCCCTAATGAACGTTTAAGAATACATTACGCAATGCTTTAGCGTGAAAATTTCTCTACCTCCCGTTCAGCCTTCCGTTATAATAGTGTTTTCATTCTTTACTACCCGTCAAGTAAGCCAATGTGTACGTTATTGCTCGAAGTTACGTAACCTGAAAGGGTAAAAATCCCTTGCGTATCCTTAAGGTGCTGCCCAGGAATGAAGTTAAAAAAGAACACACACACTTGTATGTATATATATATATATATATATATATATATATATATATATATATATATATATATATATATATATATATATATATATATATATATATATATATATATATATATATATATATATATATATATATATATATATATATATATATTATATATATATATATATATATATATATATATATATATATATATATATATATATATATATATATATATATATATATATATATATATATATATATATATATATATATATATATATATATATATATATATATATATATATATATATATATATATACTCTTTAAAGTCAAATTATTTTGTTGTTTTTTCGTGTGTTTTATCTAATGATGAAGTGCTAAAAAAAGCGATATCATGTATATTTCATAGGTATCTGAAGTAGCTTTAAAGTTGTACAGAACTGAAGTATTCCAGCATTTTCATAATTTTTAAACGCAACCGCCTTCGGCACTCGAAACAGGAAAATGTTTTTCCATGTTAGTTTTTTTTTTTTTTTATAATGAAGTTTGTGACCTCTTTTACGAATGTCAGACAGCTTGAAATGTTGATATTATACTCAATCTTCTCTTGCTTATCTGTAAATAAGAAACTAAATTCATAAACTATAAACACTGAAATTTCTTAAAATCTTTTAAAATCATTTTAGACGGAAAATGTAATAATCTGGGGAGGTTTATCTGATTTTAATTTCCTTTCATACCTTAATGAATTAACATTCGGACTTTTTCATACTTTCTTACGCTCTTATTCATTATTACATGCGGAAGCTAATAATAGTTTATTGTAATTTATATTATGTATTTATATCAGTATTGCATTTATTAGAGAAGAGATTTCTATTGTGCGGGACCATTAGTAGCCCCTGTGTTACTGGTTACAATTATAACAATTAGCTATTATTCTTATTCACGCACTGGGTGATGAAAGACTTTCATAAGGGAAGCTGCAGAATTCAATCGCGTCATAAAGATTACAATGGTGATTTTTAGATGCTCCGACACCCGTTTTTAGACCTAAGCCTCACTAACGGCAAGGGAAGGCAAGGAAGGGTATAAAATGTCGGACCTCCTCAAATCTCGAGGGGGTAAGCGGAATTACTAGGGAGCCATTGTTTGATGAGCAAACAAGGTTAGCTTATCATCAATAATTACCCAGTGAATCTGGAATGAGACTCAGTAATGAATTGTTTCATTAGGCGTTGGACCATTACGTTCCTTCGATTAGATTAAAGCCGATGGTTGCAGATTATCATGCATGTATATACATATAAATGTGTGTGTATATGTGTATATATATATATATATATATATATATATATATATATATATATATATATATATATATATATATATATATATATATATATATATATATATATATATATATATATATATATATATATATATATATATATATATATATATATATATATATATATATATATATATATATATATATTAACTTTAACACATACAAATTGCTCTGTGCATTATTAGAATTATGATAGGACCTCATTCAAATATGGATGGTGTCTAATGGAGTATTTATTCAGAAAAGTTACAAGCTTTCTTGATAATGTGGACTGTTTGTCCAAGAAAGCTTGTAACTTTTCTGAATAAATACTCCATTAGATACCATCCAGTTTGAATGAGGTCCTTTCAGTAATAATGTGACTGTTTGTACATATAAGCTATATATATATATATATATATATATATATATATATATATATATATATATATATATATATATATATATATATATATATATATATATATATATATATATATATATATATATATATATATATATATATATATATATATATATATATATATATATATATATATATATATATATATATATATATAAAGACAAAATCACGAAGGAAAGAGAAACACTGGATTGCTGCACGGCCTTTCGACTGGCGTCCTTTACTTAGCAGACTGAAGAAATATAAAAAAAAGTTTACGAATAAAACCCATGTAAATGACAGTTTTTTTATCTTTATTTAGAAAAATACATTTTAAATTTCATTTAACTATTCAGTACATATGCAATATATGTAATTTATGTACAAAATCAACAAATATAAGTCATAATATTTTATATACATCAATATACTTAAATTTACTAATAACGTACATACATATACACATACCCATATACTGTATAGTATACATACCCATTATAGTACACGCACGCATATATATCTGTATATATTAAAATTCCCGGTAACTACGTGTAAAATGAGAATAAATGTTTTTAAATGATTTAAGCAAATACATACCTATTCCTGTATATACTTTCTCTTGTTAAACCAATTAAATGTGGATCATTTAACAACAGCCCAGGTTTATAACTATACCAAGTACCAGATATAAAATCTGCTAATAATACATTTGCAGTGTTCCTATCTTTCAAACTATTTGTTTCAAAATCAAATTTTAGTACTTGTAGAAAATTCTTAGTTCTGGCTTTACACAAAGCTTTAAACACTTTTTTTTTTAACCATTTTATTAACTTGCTATTCATTCTACAAAAATAAAATAAATGCATCATAGTTTCTTTTTCCCCACAAGTACTAGATACATCATCTTGTGCGGTATTCATCATATGTAATCTCTCCCTAGTTGGCAATACTTCATGTACATATTTATACAATACTTTCCGACATGTGGCTCTATAAACTTGCTTTTTACATTTACCCATATATTCTTCCAGTTGAACATTTAGCTTATAGTTATCTACCATTAAAAATCTATATACATTGCTACTTTTACAATGGGGATACACATCCATCTTGATGACTAGTTTTCAAGCATTTATTATTTCTTCATAATAGGGGTGGTTATTACAGCAGCATCTTTAATTCCATTAACACGTAATAAGTAGCTTCCTTTCATTTTACAGTAGTAGATCATTAGCTCATACCCAAACTCTTTTTTTGAAAAACTCTTATAGTAAAGTTTTACTACTCCACATCCCCCTTCTAATCTTGGCCAACATGTTTCCCTGCTAATTGGGTGGTAATTACCTTTCCATATATACTTGAAAATACATTTTTCTATCTACTTCTCAATATTTTTGGGGTCGGCATCACATGGGCTATATACCAACATTTTTATAAAAACTTTACATTAATGGCCAGAGCTTTTTGAAATATTGTTAACTTCCTGTTAGTGAAAAGCCGACCATTTTCACCACATTTTCTCTAATTTTGCTCCAATTTTCCTCCCGTGTTTTACAAAAATCATTAAAATAGGTTATACCTAAAATTTTACAGCTATCGGTTTGTATGTTCAAATTTTGTACCGGCCATAAGGTTCTGTTTTTCCATTGCCTTAACCCAAATATGCTAGTTTTATTCAAGTTAAGAGAAACACCAGTAGCATCCTCATACATTTTTTAGATCTTAAAACTTTTTCTATCCCTTCATCTCTACACACTACAGTACAATAGAGCTATCGTCTGCATACCCAACAACACAAATTCTTAGATTATTTGGTATTTCAGAAGAATATTTACCAACTCTTTGTTTCAACAATCTATACAATGGCTCTTGCGCTATTATGAACAACATCATCGACAAAGGACAAACTTGTCTGACTGATCTTTTGATGGAAAAAGACTTAGTTAGGCTGCCATTAATACTCACCACACTATTTGCATTTGTGTATACCATTCTTGTTAGACCAATGAACTTAAAGGAAAATCCAAACCGTTCTAGCACTTTAAACAAAAACTCCAAATCTACTCTATCAAAGGCCTTTGACCAATCTAAATTAATTAAAGCAGCTTGCATACCTTACTCATTTATGTAATATATGATACCTCCCACCGTTGTATTTACTTCTGTTATTGATCTTCCTGGGACACTACAGAACTGTTCAGGTGATATACACAGTGGAAGTAACCTTTTAAATCTATTTGCAATTATCTTTATAACTATTTTGTAATCAACATTTAGCAATGTGATAGGTCTTAAATTATCAATGCAATGTGAACTATCATCCTTCCAAAGTAATTTCAGTAGTCCCTTGTTCATGTCAGTACCAATCACAATATTTTTAAAAATATACCTAATTACATCTAAAAATTCTACTTTTATTATATTCCACATTTTCTTATAAAATTCTACTGGTAATCCACCTTTGCCAGGTGCTTTTCCATTTTTCATCGATGATATAACCTCCCCTACTTCGTTTTCATTTACCTCTGCTGTTAATAATTCATTTTCCTCATTGCCTATCACAGACTGAGTAACATCTAAAACTCTATTTTTAACCTGGGTATTACATTCATATTTATTGTACAATTTTTCATACTACTCTACTGTATGTATTTCCATTGCTTTATTATCCGTTACATATACCGCCTCCTTTGTTTTTAATTTGGATATCATTGCCACAGGAGTCTTTTCTTTTCCTAACAGATGATGTGACAATTTTTCGCCTTGAATTCTTTCCTCTGTTCTCAATCTAACTTTTACCCCTTCACATATTTTATCCTCTATTGTTTTTTATCCGTTCCTTTAATTCAGATATCTTTTCAGATTGACTGCCTGTAACATAACGATGATGATACAAATTCCTAAGATGTGCTTTCAATACATTTAATAACCCATACTTTTCCTGTGTCTCTTGCTTTGATGCTTTCACGAAAAGCTCTTTATACACTTTTTGTATATATCCACCAATCAATTATATTGCCAATAACATGGTTATCACTCTTCATCTTTAAATCGTTCCACATCAGTTGAAAGTTCCCATCAACAAGGTAACTCTCTAAAATCCTTCAATTTAATTTCCAATATCCATGACCCCATTTCAGATTATCATCTATTTTAATACTAGTTTTTAAAATGTTGTGATAAGTCCAAGTAATGGGAATGTTTAAAGTTTCAGTAACATTACAAGCTAAATCCCTTATATAAAATCTAACAATTCTAGAGCCATAATTCCTCCTTATATATGTAAAGTCTACAAAATTGTTTTTCAAAACCCATGCATCTTTTAACCTTAATGAATTTTTTAAGCTTATCAAGGCTTTGGACAAGAAACATTTGTCACCTGTAGAGACATCCCTTTGACAAATTACACAGTTCCAGTCTCCTGCTATAATAACATTTTTCAAATTATTTCCTGCAAAATATAGCAAATCAGTATTAAACAACTCTTCTCTTTCTTTCCTTTTGTCCTTACCCGAGGGGGCATATACATATATCACCTGGAATACTACTTCAGCAATACAACATTTCACACTTAATATTTGGCCCTTTGTATCCATCTCATTTTTCACGATTTTCACTTGCGATAGCTTGTTTATAAACACAGCAGTCCCTCCCTTTAATAAATGAGTTGAATTTAATATAACATGGCAATGTTTTTTTTTCAATATACTCTAGTCTATTTTTCTCTTTAACATTATGTTCTTGTACACATGTTATGTCTATCTTATGCACAAGCATAAATTCAATGAGTTTAATCTGTTTATTCATATTATTTAAACTCTTTACGTTAATAGTTATAATATTTAAATAAATGTATATCCCCAAAAATATGATTGATGCACTATTCTATTTTCAAATTCAATTAATTTTGGATCGTTTAACATCTCTCTTGTGCATGTCGTCATCTGAAGATTCTTCCTTTTTTATCTAATTTCTCAACATTTTTCCATCTACCCAAGCCATCTTTTTTTCAGCTTTCACACCTATTTTATCACCAAGATTACCCATGATTTCACATTTGTCTAACTCAGATTCTATAAAGCCATTATCTTGTAACCAAACGTTATTGATTACTTCCATATTCTGTGTACTGGTCCTTTCTGCACCCAGCCAATGTTCTAGCTTCCAAATCCTCTGTCCTTGTTTCTTTGTTATGTATTTCAGCCAGTGCAATACCTTCTGTAAAACCTTGGTCTTGTGACATAGCTTTTTCCGTTCCTTCCGTAATCTGTGTATCTGTCGTTTCGTTTGCTTCTGAATTTGGCGTAGTTTCTTTTGGTTCCATACTCTCATCATCAGAACCTTGAATATCCTCGGTAATTATGATTTTGTTTTGCTCATTTCCAACATTACTTTCCAAATTTTCGACGGTTTCACCATTCATCAGTGGTCCTCCCTGCCTTTTGTCGTTCCTTTATTCATGTCCGGAAAGCCCTCCTCAGTCCAAATATTTTTTCTTCCTAATATGTCTACAACACAATCATTAGCCAGATGTCCTTCATTACATTTATAGCATGTTCGTTTCTGGCCGTTGTATAGAAACGAAATATTATGCCCAAGTATATAAACAGGAGACAGAATGGTCTCCCTTATCTTCATTTATGCTGTCCTGGTTCCATTTAACATTCCCTCGAAAGGACCGTGCGCATACCTGTTATGCCGCATTTACTTAGAAACATAATGATTACTTCATCGTCCATTTCAAATGGGGCATTTCTTATTGAGACGTATGTCGTCCCTGAACTAATATTGATAACTTTAACAGTTTCCGTTTCGTCAATTTTTATCATTTTATCCTCATAGGCTCGCACCACATTCAGAAAGGTTTCGTTTTCAAGAAGTTTCACAACTACTTTCTCTCTAGTTTGGTTCTGAACCCCAACAATCTTCCTACTTACTATTTTTAATATATCAAATAGGACTTTCCTAGTTAATTCAACTGACGTGTAAGTTGGAAACAAAAGTCCTATGGAGTCCTGCCTCTGAAAAGGTTTATAAGTGCCCATTTTCAACCGGGCTTTTTCTTCACATATCCATTTTCTAATTACACGTTTTTCTCTCAATAGATGGCGCTAATGTCGCCAAACCCCCAGCCAGGGTTACCTGGCCTGGCTGGGACTTTCCTAGCTACCTTAAACCCTGTTTCACTCCTATAATAAAAAAAAAAAAAAACATTAAACAGTTATGTCACTTAAATCACTGCATGTTCACTTACATCTCAGGCCAATTTTGTAACCGAAACCTTCATTAATGTTCGAAAAATCGGCAAAAATAAGCAGGACGGCTCGCACGCTTGTTTACACGACACCTCTTCTTCCATTCATAATGACAGATGGGGATTACAAAGGAAAAAATATGTACCTAGAATCCAACACAATTAAAGAAGTAGTAGAACTGCCAATACAGGGTTAAATATTTAAGTAGTTTAACAAAGGATTAGGATCAACCGTTCAGAAACAGGGACAGGACAATTAAAACATTATCCAAGGAGGTGACTGACCATCAAGAAATGTTATTACAACAAAATAATTCTCTCTTTTTGTAAAAAAATTAAAATTTTTGCAAGATGATCATTTTTACAAATAAAAAATTATATTAAACATACGAATACGTGGAAAATATCTATAAAGTAGGTAACTAATTTATAATTAAGCCAGTGGTTTCATCCTTTAGGTCATTCTTGAACAATTTTTCTAATACAGGGGTACAAATAATACATACCAAGGGTAAGGCTAAAATTACAGCTGGAAGTAAGCTGTATAATAGCAGACTCCAAAACTGGACGAACATCCAGTGCTATACTAATTCATTTAAGTGAAAACTCTCACAGGATGAATTGGACTGAAAGTTCAGTGATTGCCAGATCGAAAGATTTCTCTTCAAGAAATCTTTTGGAGTCTGCTTTTATGCAGCTTACTTCCAGCTGTAATTTTAACCTTATCCCTGGCCATTATAGTAGTATACAGTTCATCATATCTCCCTTGTATATAGAGTTTATGATCAACGGAATGACAGCAATGATTAGAACGAAAGAGAACGTGCATGTCAATATTAACATTAGAGAGCCTCACCTTTAAAAGGCTAAAAATAATTTCCTTCAGAACTTCACTACCAAAATCCCAGTTAATCAACCCCAAACTTCGTTCACTGACAGCAGAGTACTTAGGAATTTGATCAACATAGATAATCGTGGTAAGTGGTAAATGATCAGACTGTATGTAATCATACTCAACATGGCAATTAACTACAGATTGGAGAAGTCCCTCAGTTAAAATTCAGTGGTCAATCCACTTTCTAGACAAAGAACCAAGTTTAACGTGAGTGTAGGACTCAGTTAGCAGGTTACAAACGTTAGCCATTACCATATCATGAGAGACACAAAGCGAGACCAACTCTTCATAAAAACTTGTATTAGGAGCAGAGATAAAGTCACCAAGAATGCAAATATTCTCGTGTTCATCATCTTCAATTATAGGTGATATTTTGCTTATCTTCTTCAAAAATATGTCAACATTTTCATTTTTTGTTACTAGACATATATACATTAACAAGCAAAATGGAAATATTTTCCAGCTCAAGGGATAACCCCAAAATCCTATCATCATCATATTCTACAATTTCGATAAAGGGGGACAAAGGCTTAAGCCAAAGGAACGATAATCCTCCATATGGTCGGCCTCTCTGCAGTTGCACATCATCTTTCATTGAAGGTACTGAAAATGCGGAAAAATTATCATGAACATTTTGTACAATGGATAATTCGCTTTTGTATAACCATATTTCTTGCAAAGCAATTATAGATGACCTATCACACAAGCCTCTGATGTACTCAACAGCGGTCTTAATACCATGACAATTGAAGTTTGTAATTTTTAGGGTATCCATAAACATTAGGAAAAAAAGTAAAAATATGTAATATATTCATATATATCATTTGCAGTCAGTTCCTGATCACTAGCAGAGTTCAGTAATCGCTTCTGTATGCTGTTGCCGCTCTTCTGGTTCTGGTTTCTGCTGGTGCTTACAGCGGGAAGCTCGAGCTGGGTAAAAAGGCCGGACCCCCACCCCCTCTTGCCTCGAGTCAGTACTAAGCAAGGCATCATAATGCTCCGCAGGGCAACCGACGACGAAGGAAACCCTGTTACTTGAAGGATTTCGAGGGGTAATCTTGTCCACAGTAATTTCATCACTTCTGGAATTGTATTTGAATGTAGATTCGTGACAAATACATTACGCAGTGGTTGTGGGATGGTCTTTAAAGCAGTCCCCCTCTGGTTCCCCCAACTAATGGAGGCCTATCTAATTTTTTAACTCCATTATTTTTCCTGTCGTTCTTTGAGAGTGGTCGGAGAAAACCTTCCCCATTCTTCATGAAGCGACCAATCCTTCTCTCCGTATCATCACTACCACTGTCATCCGGTGATTTGGTAAACCCATTTCGGGCCTAAGTTATCACTCTGTTGATCGATGATTGCAGAGTTCGGTCAGTGTCACCGCTACTCAGTCCGTTGCATATAGCATCAACCTGATTAAAATTTTCCCTACGTGGAGACGTTTGGGGTACTTCTAATGTCCTATGTGATTGTTGCATTGAAAGAGCAGGTGGCGCCCTATCTAAGGTTAGACCATCACGTACCTTATCACGGTAGTTTGGATATCATTCTGCCGTTAATATTACATTTCAACTTGAGATTGTAATCTTACCAGTGCCGATGTCATCTCTGGTACTTGTGTAGATATAACATTCTGGTGTTCTTTCATTTCAGATATGCCATGCATGAGGGCAACGGTTCTTGTAATCAGTTTGAACCCATCAATATTTTTAAGTGTCATACAGGGCAGCTTTCGTAAGTCCCAAGCAACGTATTTTGGAAGACCGTCTGGCTACTGCAGCCAGCCATACACACTGGACATCATTTTATCAACAGCACAATGTAAGACTCTCCGTTTTAGTTCAGTATTTTCCGGACGCAACCGATACAACGTGTCTCGCGCCTCTGTAATGTCAGTTTATCAAAATGGTGTTGAGTAACATTTATTATTTGGTCTTTTGGGGTGACGTCCATCTGCCATGACATAAAACACAGCAGTTCATTCAAGATAAGTGGTTTCTCCTCCACCGAAACTGGTGGTTGGTCCAACGACTCATTAACCACGTCTTTGTTACTCGCCATAATGTCCAAGAAAAGAAAAATATTCCCACAGTTAACTCGTATCTATGGCCCTATACCATAGGGCTTAACAGGTGTTCCAAGCAAGAGGGATATATAATACCCTAACTGTCTCTAGAGCAGCGTAAAATCCAGCATTAAATTGCGATTATTTATAAATGCTTCAAAGTTCATGTGATGACCAAAACACAATGTGCCTTCAGCATATCGAAAAATAAGACGGCAAAACAGAGTAGTGCCGGACTTCCTCGTGCCAGACAGGATGAATGGAAGTTTGCTGAATGAGTCTGAGTCTTTAACTATTCCAGGTATAACTTCTGACTCACATCTAACTTTTGAGAAACATCTGATGAAAGTGCCAGCAAATGACGCACGAAATTTAAGCATTGTTCGTAAGGTCTCATATATTTATAACAGTGATAAAATCAATGCAACCTGTTTTCGGTCTTCTGCACTTCCATTACTGGAACACTGTTCTCGGCGTGTAAGTCTGCTTATTTTAACTAGCGTGGTTCGTGGTGGTAGGTTTCTGTTTCATAATAGTAGCAGTTACGAATTGGATTATTGATGGATGGTCTCTTGTTTGTCACTTTTTCATAAGTTGTGTTTCAATAAAGATCTTTCACTTTCACAGTTGATCCCTGATCCCCTTTATCTGCCAAGAGAGAGCAACCAGATTCGCTGAACAACCGCACAAACATGCAGTAAATGTGCCTCGCTGTCGAACTTCTCAGTTCCAGAGGTTCTTTATTCCCCACACCGTCGGACTGTGGAACAGCCTCCCAGAGGATGTCGTGCAGTTGGAACTTCAGAAGTTCAAGCGAAAATGCAATGCATTACTACCCTTATATAATTCTTTTTGAATTTTAATGCATTTTTTACTATTTATTTATTTATTAATAAATTTATTATTTTTTTTAATAAGTTGACTATCTTTCTGTATTTTCCCTTCACTTCCTCTTACATCTTCCTAATGAAAAACATTATTTGCAAGCTCGAATTTCAAGTCAGTGCCCCCTGTGGGCTTGTTCTATATGAATAGGTTTCATCTACTGATATATATATATATATATATATATATATATATATATATATATATATATATATATATATATATATATATATATATATATATATATATATATATATATATATATATATATATATATATATATATATATATATATATATATATATATATATATATATATATATAAAGAGAGAGAGAGAGAGAGAGAGAGAGAGAGAGAGAGAGAGAGAGAGAGAGTAATGCTTATCTTGTTTCCGATAGGTTTTATAATCGACTATCATTTTTTTCAACGTGTAATTTATATTTCCAACAGAAAAAATCGAAGTGCGCCTCATTCATAATTCTTTTTCCAACATCTACGCACGAACTTCGGCCTCAAGAGCTGAGGAGATATTCATAGAGAATCATCGTTATTCGAAAAACGAATCAATTCTTTTTATCCACATCTGGGGTTCGAAATGAAGTCTCCGATATTCCAGAGAAATTCACAAGAGGAAAGGAAGGTATGACGAAAACATTCTGTAAGAAATAACAGATTCTCGCGGAGAAGATCCATCTTTTAAGAAAATTGCCCTTAATAAAATGTCCTAGTGGTTCTTTCGTTACAACTTTTTTCTTATGTGGTGTTTTCTGTACTGTTTCCAAATACTGAAGCGTGTAAAGGCTTGATAAATGGTACGTAGGTATTCATGAGGATTAAAAACCATCACGATCACATAATGGGTTAAATTCTTTTAATTAGATAATACATATTAATACAGTAAGGGTTAATTTCATTAAAACACAAGTCGTAGTTGTATGATCAATTTCATAAATAGTTCTTAGTATTGGGTAATCACGGTAGACACTATGAATTTTATGAAGTAATCAGATGACTTAACTATTAAAAATGTATAAAAAAATATTTTATCCTTCATTTATTAAATCGGATGTTGCACATCAAAATAACTGAATCTCCGGTGAGATTCTTCTCCAACTGTGGGTGAGCACCACGAATTACCACACTATGGTTAACCCCCGTTGAGTTGTTAGCGTACCTTCATAGATATATGGCTTAAAAGCCACTAGAAGGCTTCTCATTAGTAATGTTCCTGAAATTTGGGTGAGCTAAAACCTGTGTGTTGTTGGTTCTGGTACTTGACATTGTAATTCCTTTTGCTACTTATAATATTATAGTTTTCACTCAATGTAGCAGGTTTATCAAGTTTCTTAACTTCTCTCTCTCTCTTAAATAGGCTCTTATGTGTTCAGGAATTCCTCTAAGATATTGCCCTAGGACTACTAACTCCTCAAGTTCGTCCATAGATTTAACTTTAGCAGCCTCCAACCATCGTTTGAAAGATCTTCTTACTTTGTAGGCATAATCCAAGAAAGTTATCTTATCATCCTTTCCCAAAGATCTGAATCTTTCATTGTAATATTCAGGGGTCATCTGGTAAACTTGTAGCACATTGTGTTTGAGTACCTTGTACTCTTTACACTGATCAGCTGATAAGGCTAAATAGGCACTTCTTCCTTTACCAATGAGAACACTCTGTATTAATACAGACCATTCATCTTCTGGCCATCCCATACCTGAAGGCATTTTTTCAAAGTGATCAAAAATTCATCTGGAGCTTCTTCTGTAAGCTTTGGAATTAACTTCTGCACTCTTACTACATCAAATACAGGCTTTTGAGTACCTTGGACAGTGTCACAGGTAACTTGGAGCGAGCTTCTATCAATTTCATCTCTCTTTCATAATCTTGTTGCTTCCTTGCAGTCTCTCTCTTTCCTCTTTTTCTCTTTCTCTTTCTTCTTTTGCTGCTCTTTCTTTTCTTTCTCTTTTCTCTTTCTCCTCTTTCTCTTTCTCTTTCAGCCTGCACCTTCAGCTTAATCAAACTTTCTTCTGCAGCTATACATCTAAGCTCTACCTCTGCATCACTTTTCTCTTTATTTTGCTCTTGTTTATTAATAAATTCTGCCTTAGCTGCATTCAACACTTCTTTTGCCTCTTCTGACTCTTCATCTATTTTGCCAAAATCCATCAGTGCTTGGTTAGCAACATCTGATTTGTGCCTTAATCATACCACTAGACACATTACCACCACATGCCACTGCTAAAGCAGTCCACTGTGCTTTAGTCAGGTTGGATTCAGATAACTCTTGGATGGATGGAGCTGCTAAAAACTTCTGCACATTGAACAGAGCCATTTTTTCCAAGTTACTCAACTAAACAATTCACAATACAATGTTAAAATAATTATGTGGCCACTCTCCTGTCAAAAAGTTAAGTATACCTTGATTTTATCAAAATATATCCCTAACACCACCAGTATAAACCATAAACCAGAGTGATATTTTCTTTTGTTTCCGGGGCTGGGCACCAAAAATATTGTCACGAAGCATACCAAGTACCTAATCATTACGCAACTAATCACAAAATTCAAAAATTTACCTCACTTCGGCCAGATACCTGAACTCACATAACAATAACAATTACGACTGAGTACTCTAAAAGTAACAGTGATCCCTTAAAAAGCTCATTAATCATATGAAAAATCAAACTAAGTTTATCAATTCATCTGATTTCCTCCGAGTCGTTAGCTATGGCTGTATCTAACTCCGTCACTCAGTCTGAAAATACAAGAAATGTAAAATGAAAAATAGCTTAGTGGAAACTTAAAATAATGTACTTGGAGATAGGCTATAGCACAAAACTTCCTAACTTTCCATTTGTTCTGTGGAGGGGGACTCTGATTTCGAAACACCCGGTATATATACATATATGTAACACAGAATTAACACTTTTTGAAAGTGTATATACCAACAATCTTTATTCAGAAACGGCGTATGAAGGTTCATACGATAACATATCCATTTTTCTCCCTCTATATATATATCTATATATATATATATATATCTCTCTCTCTCTCTCCGTATATTCTCGCCAAATCAATTAAATGGACCATTTAAATATTTCTAAAAATAGGTTTATTATTCAAATAACCCAACATAATAAAACAAATAAAATTAAAACGCATAATAAATAAATATCAGTATAACTAAACTATGAACTGAAAAATATATATAAAAATTAAACTATGTATATATTTTCATGAAACCAGTCCACACTGCCAAAGAAATAATTATATAAAACTCCCAAAATGTTAAAAAAACATGTCCAAAACATATATCCTCCTATAATTTTTGACATATTTTCTTTTTCATGACATGTGTTGATAATGACTGTTAAAGTGATAATATTTAGTTTGGCATCAGATCTCAAAAGAATAATTATTAAATAACTTAAAGCGTAATTTAAATTGTTAATACAGTTTTAATAGTAACGTAGTTTAGAATAATATCTTTCTTGGTAAAAGCGTAGTATATGAACACGTGTGCGTGTGTCCAGGAAGGACTTGTTTCATTTCAATTGTCATCAGTTGAGATAAGAGAGAATGCTTTGTTTTGGGTTAGTGATGACAGGTTTGGAAAACAAATGCCGATTCGCCCCATACGAGCTCAAGACGAGTAATTTCATGTTGTTACATGCGTTGTTCAAGTCATGTACGCCACTTTGAGAGAAAAAAATACGTGTCTTGATCAATTACGTCCTGTTTTGTAAGATTGCATTCAAAACGTTTTGCTGGAATGACGTAATTTTCCTTCTAGAAGCTTCTCCATTGTATCTCGCACCCAAAATGCTTTAATGACGTCACCTCCTGCTTCTAGAACTTTTGTATCTCGTACCCAAAATGCTTTAATGACATCATGTAATTGTTTCACGTGTTACTGGAATTCTAAAATCTGTTTGATTCTGATTTCTGAGACCAGTTGATTTGTTTCCCTCTCTCTCTCTCGTTCTTAGAAAAGATTACTTTTAACGTAGTGTTTTGTGGTCACGTATTAGCATTAACTTTTGAGATCTGAATATAGCAAAGTTATTTAGTTCGTAACGGCGCCTGGTAAAAAAGTGTGTTTTGTGGTAACGCAGCTGCAGCAAGTGATTTGCAGAGGTTTTCACAAGTTTGTGTAAGGTAACGTGAATTTTACTTATTAATACCATGGTATGATAAGTTAGGAAATTTTTACCAAGTGAAATCATTATTAATAAATCTTGTGTATTTTTGTGTGTTTTCCTATTTACAATCTCTTTATATTTTCACATTTTTTATGTTTGTGATGTAACATTTATTTACGTAACATTTTAAATATTTCTTGGTAATTTAACATTGCATACTTGATTTGATATAATCATTTTTAAGATTTTCTTTTTAAATCTTGAGTAATTCTTGATATTTTAAATTTTGCTTGATTAATTTAAATCCCTGATAAAGTTTTTGTGAATTAGTTTTGTTTCATAACTTAATTCAAGAATGAATTAAGTGTTGTGTTATTTTCAAGTAATAATAAATTTTTCAGATTGTGAATTCTAATTATAAACTTTAAATTTAAAAATAAATTTTTATATTTAACATTTTTAGAAAAAGTGTTTCATTTATTGATCACCAGTGAATAGGATTGATTGTGTGTGCATAAGGCAAAGTGGTAAACATGTTTTGTTCTTTTAGTTTTGCTAAAGTGAATTAAGACCAGGGAAACAGTTAGAGTTTTTTTCATGGGTGATGCCCTTTTACTCTAGAAGATTTAGTTTAATTTTTGATACAGGTTTAGGAAAAAATCTCACACATATTTCTGATAGACTTAGTTTGATTTTTTCAAGTAATAAATAAGTTTTTTCAAAGGGATCACTGTTACCTTTAGAGTACTCAGTCGTAATAATTAATGTTATGAGTGTTCAGGTATCTGGCTGAAGTGAGGTATATTTTTGAATTTTGAGATTGGTTGTGTAATAACCAGGTACTTGATACGTATCACGTGAGCATTAACTATTTGATATATATATATATATATATATATATATATATATATATATATATATATATATATATATATATATATATATATATATATATATATATATATATATATATATATATATGTGTATGTGTATGTGTGTGTCATATTATATATGTATGTTTGTATATGAATACATATATATGTGTATTTTTATGTTTGTGATAGTATATATATATATAACATTTTAATATATTATTGGTAATTCCTATTTCATTTAGATATTTTTATATCTCATTTGAATATATTTTCTTTTTAAATCTTGGTAATTCTATAGTTACAAATTTTGCTTAGTCCACAATATGATAAATTTTTATGATCGGCTTTGTTTTCCCAGACTGATTAAGTGTTGTTATTTGAAAAGATTTCAGATTATAATTTAATTATAAATTTGAAATGAAGAAAGTTCTTTTCCCCTGCCGTCTAGAACGTTTTAGAAAAACTGTTTCATTTATTGATTATAAATAGGATTGATTATATTTCCGCCAAGATAAACATGATAAAATAGTATTGAATTAGAATCATTATTTTGGTTTTTGAAAATTTTAATACTAAGGGACAATTTTTATACTATTTTTGATATATAAAGGCTATAGAAAACTGAGATAATATTTAATCAAGTAATAAATAATATATATAATATAATTACCTTTATAGACATCATGAATAATTAATATTATACACTTTCTCAGTCTGAAGTGAGGTATATTTTGAATTCTTAAAATAAATCCATATCGCTTTTCCTCAAGTTGAGTATTTTGAATAGGAAAATCTATATATATATGGATATCAGATTTATATTTTTATATATTTATTTATATCGTATATACAAATTATATATATATATATATATATATATATATATATCTATATATCTATCTATATCTCTCTATATATATATATATAGTATATATATAATTGTATATATATATATATATATATTGATATATATAAACTCAATTTTAAATATGTGTGTGTTAATGTGTGTGTGTGAATTGTTTTAAAACATTGGTACACCACTGTTGTGCAAGGTCAATCAACAAGAAATTTTGCTTGGTTGTTTTTGGGATTTAGCACGGTCCAAACATGACCTTGCACTTCCAGATCTTCATTGGAGGGATGGGTAGAGCTCTCTGCTAGCACGCTGTTGGCCCAGCGTTCGACTCTCCGAGCGGCCAATGAAGAATTAGAGGAATTTATTTCTGGTGATAGAAATTCATTTCTCGTCATAATGTGGTTCGGATTCCACAATAAGCTGTTTGTATTTTAGGTCCCGTTGCTAGGTAACCAGTTGGTTATCTTAGCCGCGTAAAATAAATCTAATCCTTCGGGCCAAGCATTGGAGAGCTGTTAATCAGCTCAGTGTTCTGGTTAAACTAAGATATACTTAACTTAACCGGCGCAAATTCAGCATTGTCAACATTGTACAGAAGTAAAGTCATCCTTTGAGCTACCAGAAGTCTTATCCGGTTTGCACAAATCCACATTTGTAGGGAGCGTCATCTTTTGGCGATGTATGTTCGTTTGTTCGAATGGAAGTGATCGGTAAGACAAGTGCGAGATCTTTTGTGAATTATGGCCATTATTGTTGTTGGAGCCGGTTATCATAGACGGTGGAAAGGTAAGCTTAAGGCAGTTGATGAACATTCAATGCCTTGCCGCGTATTTTTTTACTTATTAATGCTTGTGGTTTTTCTTATATTATTTATGTATTTTCTTTATTGGGTTCTAATTATGTTATGGGAAATATCCCGCATTGACTCATATTTAGACTAATATAAGAATGTTTCTTTGACTAACAGATGTTACTGGGATAAACCACGCACAGGTGTGCAAATAGTATGGACAATGGTTGACTTGATTATTTTAGATATCTGCCTTTATTGTGTCTGACTAATATACTGTACTTTAGTATTAGATGGGACACTTAGTATCATTGTTGGGGAAAGGATTTTGTCTTCTCTTTTATTATCACTTATGTTTTAATGACGTTGTAGGTGAGGGTTTAATAACCTGCTATTAGCTCATTTTTTTTCATTTAATCAATCTCATGTCGGGTTTACGAAATAAAGTCTGTTTTTGTATTCCAGATTTGATTTAAGAATCCCCGTTTAGATGTAGATTGTATTAGTTAAGAGAGAAAAGAGAGAGAGAGAGAGAGAGAGAGAGAGAGAGAGAGAGAGAGAGAGAGAGAGAATTTTCTTCAGCCAGCTACCAGCCTGTTTGACTTTTGCCAGGTAAGTTGCAAACAATTTTATATGATATATATATATATATATATATATATCCATCTAATATATATATATATATATATATATATATATATATTTGTATATATATATATATGTACAAACTAGCTGACCAGGAAACTCTGATGAACAGTTGAATTTTTCCTGCATCTCCTTGTACTGACTGTCCCCTTTATCCAGGAATTACTGTTCTGACTGTCCCTTTATCCATGAATTACTGTGCTGACTCTCCCTTTTACCAAGTTATTACTATTCTCTCTCCCTTTTATCCAGACATTACTATGGTGACTGTCCCTTTTATCGAGGTATTACTGTGGTGACTATACCATTTATCTAGGTGTTATGGTGGTGACTGTCTACCAGGTATTACTGTGGTGACTGTCATTTATCGAGGCATTACTGTTCTATCTGTCCCTTTCATCCAGATAATACTGCGCTGAATATCCATTTTATCCAGGTATTACTGTGGTGACTGTCCATTTCATCCAGATATTTCGGTGGTGACAGTCCCAATTCTCTAGTTATTACTGTGGTGGCTGTCTCATTTATCCATGTACAGGAACACAAACAAAATGACCAGACTGATTGTAGAGAACGCCTTCATAACAAGTGCAAACAATTTAATGGCAGGCAAAACTGGAAACGGATTTGTTGACAGCCTATCAAGAAAAATCATATACGCTAAAATAGTAAAGAAACACAAAACACAAGAAACCACATGGAAAATCCACACTTGGAGAGAATCGCGGGCAGAGAAAGGCCAAGGTCACGGGGGCGGGTCCACACAGAAGACGGAGGATAATCACAGGTATAAGGGTTTAATCCACTGCCCCACACACATATAAATACAGCTGGACCACATGTCCAACCATTCAGCAGATACTTGACAATGAGGACTGTTAGTCCTGGAAAACTTGTAACTTTTATTGAATAAATATCTCTGCTAGACACCATCCAGTTTCAATGAGGTCTTGCAGTGATACACACACACAGATACAGATATATATATATATATATATATATATATATATATATATATATATATATATATATATATATATATATATATATATATATATGTGTGTATATATATATGTGTGTGTGTGTGTATACATATATATGTATAATCATATATAATTTATATATATATATATATATATATATATATATATATATATATATATATATATATATATATATACATACATTTTTTAAATTTTCTAAGAATTTATATTGATTCTTATTTTGCCCAAAAAATATCCCCTTTGTATATGCACATACGTTCGTTTTCATTGTTTTTAATCAAATTTAATTCCAAATATCAACCGCTTTTCTAAGAAACGTTCTTTATAGCAATATCATGAAGTGGCTACTTCAACCGGTATGTGAGAAATTGCTAACCACAAAATTTGTGAACTTTAAAAATTATTTTTAGAAGATGTCTACATCAAAAGGTTCCAGCACAGCACGAAACGATGATGAATGGTAAAAAATTTGTAGCAAGACCCACGTACTATATGTCGATCAGAACTACTGCGAGTAAATGATGAATGGATATATAGGTTAGTATCATTTAAACCAGTCAACACATCCATCATCTGTTCCCAAGAAATACAGTTATCATTGTTACTTTTTTTTCTCTCTGAAATTTTAATCCACTTTAAAAAAAGGTAAAAATTAAATATTTGCCTTTGTAATGAGATTGTAGGGAAACTGAATGAAAAATTATATATAATACTTTTTCATTACAGTTTATGTTTCATATATGTTTCATATATTTAGAGAGGATTACTTTTTTACGTTTTGGAAGTGAATAATTAGTGTGATTTTTAACATTTTCTAAGTCTAGATAATTATCATTATTAGTGAATTTATGAAGCCATCCACTAAAAGTCCGATAGAAAATATATTCGTACATATATTTACAATTACATACTTCTTTAACGCAAACAAGAGCGTGACAAAAAAACAAATTAACATAATTGGAATGCTTTTTACTAAAACAAGAATATAACTTTTCCGTAACACAATCACGAATGCAACCTGGACCTGGAATGCGTGACTCCTTAATTGAATCTCGCACTGAATCCTTTAGGAATCTTTTACAAGGAATTCCGGAGGGGCGAGCAGGCGATCTGAATACCCGGAATACTATTCGTTTTCCTGAAGAAGAAGCGACCTTTCGAGGGCAGAGACTGACGGAGGAAGCGTTGCAGGAAATGAATTATTTCGAGCCCCTTAACTGTGTCAGATGTAAATATATGCTGGGGCTGAAATGAAGATTCTTTACAAAAGGCAATGAAGATTCTAGAAAAGATAAATGAAGATTCTTTACAAAATAAAATGAAGATTCTAGAAAAGATAAATGAAGATTCTTTACAAAATAAAATGAAGATTCTAGAAAAGGTAAATGAAGATTCTTTAAAATGGAAATTCAGATTCTAGAAAAAGCCAGACGAAGATTCTTTGAAAGGGGAAATGAAGACAGCTTAAAAGAACGTTGAAGGCTCTTTACAGGCAAAATGAAGATTCTTTGAAAGGTAAGTGAAGAGTGTTTGACTAATTTTTATTTTTTTATGTTTTTGATGATCAATGCAAAGGAATTATTTGCTGGAATAATATTTTTTTCATTGCATCATTTTTCAAATTAAGTAATACGCATAACAAATAATGATGACATTCATATACAATCAATATATTCTCATAAGGAACAAGACGAAACGATCACCTCAGGACAGTGTAACGTCTCTCTCTTTTACAAAACAGAGTAATATTTTTGGTTTTTGTTTTACCCAACAGCATAATAAAAATCTTCATCATTTTTCTGAGAACAGGGAATGAAATGTGCCATAGTATGAGACCCATTGGATAATGACCAGGGGTTCACCTTAAACAATAAGGATGAATAGTCCTTTTCATAAAACAGATGGGAAAAAGAGTAAATCATCTACAGGATTGAAATCAGATTCAAACATATATATATATATATATATATATATATATATATATATATATATATATATATATATATATATATATATCAGACTATATATATATATTATATATATTTAGTATCATTTTGATCTTTCGATAAAGTTTTTCATATTATATATATATTCTTTATCGTATATATTATATATATTAATTATATATATTGATAAGATAAGATATATTTAATATATATATTTCTCTATATTCCATTTTAAAGGCTATATATATATATATATATATTTTATTTGTATATATTATTGTATATATATATTAATAAGAACGGTGTTTATATGTTTGTATGCTTGTCCTCTATATTTGTTCCACACTAAAGAAAACTGTTCCACTTGACTGGTCTAGACAAAATTTGGCATGTAGACATCATTTGATCCAACTTAGATAATAGGGTAGGTTTCAAACCCGTACCCCGCCCCTTCCCCTTCCTCCTTCCCCGTCCCTTTGTAATTTATGTGGTAAATAAACTCTTTGGGTTTATCATACCTAAATTCATGTAATTGATACCATAGAAATATATTAATGAAAATGTTTTTCTTTCCTGTGATTAATAATTCTGTATGAAGATTTAGACAGTCAACACAGAAATACCTGGCTAACAATAAAGTTACATTAATACCTGGGTAAATGAAAGTCAGCTATTAATCCATGGATAAAAGGGAACAAACAGTACAATGATACCTGGATAAACTGGACAGTTGCCACAGTAATACTAAGTGGATAAAAGGGACAGTCAGCACAGTAATACCTGTATAAATGAAAAAAACCACAACAGTAATACCTGGATAAATGGGACAGTCACCACCGTAATATCCAGATAAAATAAACAGTCAGCACAGTATTTCCTGGATAAAAATTGACAATCAGCACAGTAATACCTGGATTAAAGGTGTATCTTTGAATAGTTATGACACGCTAGTAAATGGGACAGTCACCACAGTAATTGGTTCTTGATTTACCACAGCAATGTTGGATAAATGGACAGTCACCAAGCTAACACTGTGGATAAAAGGGACAGTCAGCACAGTAATACCTGGAACTAGTAATTCAGACAGTACAAACAATATTTGGATAAAAAAAAACTCTAAACAGTTTTCCAAAGTAATTCCTGGATAAAAACTTGACAACCACAATAATTCCTGGATAAAAGGTCACAATCAGAACAGAAATATCGCTGTTTAAAAGGGACAGTTTAAATAATCTTGGATGAATGGGACATTTTTACCTTCATGATGGATAAATGGGACAGTCACTCGAGTAATACCTGGATACAAGGATCAGTCAGCACAGCAACACTTGAATAAATGGAAAATCAAGACGTAATACCTGGACAAGAATAAAGTCATTACAGTAATCCCTGGATGAATGAGACAGTCACCACAGCAATATGTGGATAAATGGGACAGTCAGTATAGTATTATTTGGATAAAAGGGACAGTTGGTACAGCAATTTCTGGATAAAAGTGACAGTCAGCATATTAATACTTTGATAAATTGGATAATTAGGACAGTAATATATGGGTAAAAGGGACAGCCAGCACGGTAAGTTTCTGGACAAAATGGACAGTCAGTACAAGTAGGTTACGATAACAGGAAAAAATTTTTTTGTTTAGTTTTCGGGATGCATTAATTAAGGTCCCACTGAAAAAACACAGTTGGTCTATTATTGACCATTTGTGTGTAAAACAAACAATGATATCCATTTACAAGACATCACATTTTAGTGGCCATTGCATAATACATATATATAAAAGCATATAAAAACAAATATCAGAACAAAAATTACAGCCAAAAAAAAATTGACCTCTATAGCATATATCCATTTAACTTCATATGTTTGAGAATGTCTGTGGGTCTGTACAAATTACCACTCTTATTTAAAATGGTATTTAATTTATAAGCAATGTCAATATTAGCATAATAGAAATAATATAAACTTTTCTTACATATTTAGTTTAATAAAGAAAGAGTAATTCAAGATGTAGTATTATAAGAAATATATGGAATGCATAATAGATGTGCTACCGTATCCATTGAGGAAAGTTTTCGCTGTTGCTTATGAAAAGGTTCTATGCTTTAATAAGCAAAAAATCCAAAGAAAGTGTGTCTTCCCAATGCCAAACCCCTGTGAGCAGGTAATTTTCTTGTTAGCCACAAACTGTTACTTGCTTCGATCGAAACGAAAACTTAAAGGCTTAAAGAAGTCAGTGTATCCCCAAAAAGTTTTCTTTATAAGTATATGATTTATATTTTGTATATAATCACAGATGAGAATGGTGCGAAGGATATCTGTCTCTTAATTCTGTAGTACCTCCAACAAGGCTCTTTCCAAATGCTCTTCTCTTTCCATAAATTAAATAAATATCTAATTAATTCTAGTTTTCAATCGCTAGGTAATGAAACATACTAATAACAACCAGACAAAAAAATAAATAAAAACAAGTAAGGAAACATAACCAGAACCAAAAATTTCACATTTTCAGTGGATGAAATATCTGTGCAAAATAGAATGCATGCATGAAAAACGGTACTATTAATTCCCCTGTCTCAGGGATTATGTCAATCGCGTACAAAATCGAGATACTCAGATTTGACCCTTTACTAACGCCTGGGATCAAGCAGGAAGCCTTCCTCATCTATCAAAGGATGACACATGACATGGATTTCAGAAAGGAAGAAGAATGGGGGGGTTAAAATGAATAATAGTGGGAACGGTCATTCACAGAGACTCCCTTGAAATGTGTATTCTTTTGAATGACTGTAAATATTTCCTATTTCCCCTTCCGTCAATAAGATCCAGAGTACAGTTGCAGAGACAAAAAGTAAATTATCAAGAATGAATCATAAATTCTATGCTAAAAATGATTAATTTGTGAGTCCAGGACTCGGCCAACTTTACAAATCGATGTTAGGAACCGTACTTATTATTCTATCATCTCTGTATGCCATTTTTTTATTTTATTTTTTTATTTTTGCAAAGTGAGGCGAAACATAAATAACGGTATAAATCTCAGCCATAACTGAAAAAAATTATGTGTATTCTTGCCATGCTTTCATAATTACCAACTAGAGTCTTCTAATGATTTTTTCCTCATGGTAAAACTTTGTAACTATGAAACAGAGTTTTACATTATTCTTTCAATAAGGCACAAATACTTGAAATTGCTCTTCTTCATCCTAAATCCTTTTATTCAATAAGAGAGCCTGTTGAACTATATATCCTGCATTGTGGAGAAGACGGAAAAAAAACCCAAACCTCACTGTAACCAGTGACAGGCGCTGAATTTGGATTCTACAAATCACGATTAGATTCAGCGATATCAGCAACTGAGACTTACCGTCAGCTCAAAAAAAAAAAAAAAAGTAACTGCACTAATATCTCGTTGGTGACACACCATTAGTGATTATAGTACCAAAGAACTGAACTGAAGATCTTCCAACAGTATACATTTGAAAGGCCTGAAATGGAGATTTTTGAAAGGCTACTGACATTTTTAGTATATAATATGAAGTCACTTTTCCATTCACTTCTCTTCCACACACACACACACACACACACACACACACACATTACAATATATATATATATATATATATATATATATATATATATATATATATATATATATATATATATATATATATATATATATATATATATATATATATGAATGAATGTCTTTTACTGTCATACCACAGTATAATATGAAGATAAAAGGCCCATAAAGCACTATTTGAACATTGCAACCATATATTTTGAGCACTTCCTTCTGTGCCCCTGTTCGCTGGTAAAATATAGTCAGATGAAATGTTACAAGGGTATATATACAAAGCATATGTAGGTGTGACATTAAGTCTCTGATGGTATGCAGGTGACCGTTTCCGAAGAAGGAGGGAAAATAAACAATTCCCTAGTGGTTTTTGGCCTCATTAACTCCCACTTGGAGATGCGTCTGGTGGTCATGTTTCCTGGAATACCTTCTTCAGAAGAGGTTTGAGGATTAACCTGTCGATGTCATCCAATTTCCAATGTCCTCCTGACAAGTTCATATTGTTGGTTTGATTGATGATAGCAGATTCCAGCATCTTCCTTTTGTACGGACAGCTACTTTTGAAAACTAGCTTGGCCCCGCTCCAATTTATGGGATGGCCTTTATCTCTGATATGTAGAAAATCCCGAGCTCTCTGAAGCATAGTTTGTGCTCTATTAATCTTTGCAAGAGGGATCTACCCGTCTCCCCCACGTAAATCTCATTACAATTGCTGCACGGAATCTTGTAAACTCTGGCTTCTTCCCCATTTTTTTTTATTTCAGTATACGTTAATGAGCGAGCTCCTGATGGTTTGGGATAATAGAAAATAAAAGGAGTGTTAGACCTGAGTTGTTCGGTGGCTTTTTGGAAGTTTTCGTCGTACAGAAGATTTATTTTGTTGTTAAAATCTATTTGTCTCTTGTGAGTGGGACCTCTGTAGTGTATTTTAATCGCTTTGTTAATATCCCTCTTGATAATGTGTGGTGGATAGAACAGTTGCGTTAGGTGTTGGCGGATCTTGTTGAATTCTTTATCTAGGTGTCCATTTGAACATATTCTAAGCCCCCTGAGGAATAAGTTGCACCCTACCATGATCTTTACGAAGACATCGTGGTAGCTTAAGAAATGAATGTAGGATCAGCGAAAATGGGTTTCCTGTGTACTGTGAAAGCATATCTGTTCTGTTCTCTTATGATCAATACATCTAGGAACGGCAATTTTCCGTCCTTTTCCCATTCTGTTTTGATTTTATGGTCGGAACTAGTGAATTTAGTCTGTTAAAAAATTCATTAAAGTCTCCCCAGCTATTGTCCCAGAAAGTAAAAATATC
>NC_089747.1:64806139-64813639 GCF_040412425.1 Macrobrachium rosenbergii | reverse complement strand
AAACTCAAAAAGTGATTAAAATACTATATCACATTGCCGGCAAAAATAGATTAGTGGCAAAAAATTTTGTACCACTTTCAATACAGTCAATAGATATCAAATCTTAACCTTAATATTATGACTTAAAACTAATACAAGTAAATAATTTATAGTGACCATGCCAAAAATAACATCAGTATCAACATATGAAGAAATATGGTAATATCCCCATGAACTCACAAGTGGAGTGGTGGGCACAGGTCAGCAGAACAGCAATATTAACAAGACTAACCTATTATTAGACTAAACCTAGATAACCAACAACCAAAACTATAAATCGACCACAATGGGGCTAGTGTTACCGCAACCAAGGTCACCACTCATACACCAGCCTGTAGCGCCTAAAAACGGCCGTGCTACAGACCCGTGAGCCCGTGACCTGGCTAAATTATTCTGAAAACACAAATATCAGTCAAACAAAAATAAGGACCAAAACCTTAATAAATTAACCTTAACTTAGTCTAGGTCACCACTCATACACCAGCCTGTAGCGCCTAAAAACGGCTGTGTAGTGCTACAGACCCGTGAGCCCGTGACCTATCTAAGCTTTGTAAAGAAAGAATTAATGT
Organism: Macrobrachium rosenbergii; assembly: GCF_040412425.1. Classification (NCBI taxonomy): domain Eukaryota; kingdom Metazoa; phylum Arthropoda; class Malacostraca; order Decapoda; family Palaemonidae; genus Macrobrachium; species Macrobrachium rosenbergii. The sequence continues at coordinate 64,813,031 of NC_089747.1, read as the reverse complement.
GACCACTGGCACAAATAAAGAACAGGGACATAACAGTATATGATTAATGATTCATAAAACTAACCATCAATCACCAAAAATAAGAAAAACGTAACACACCGTTCACATATCCATGATTTTACGACACACTCAATATTGTGGCCCTTCTCAACACTTTCCAATAATGCCTCTTTTCACTCCAGAGAGCGTCCTTACTCAACACTATTTGTTTTGCAACTCACTGAGTTTCAAAGAGCGTCTTTTCACTTCACTTCACTCAGTTTTAGTGCCTCTACACTTCAGAGAGCGTCCTCACACTAAACGGGTTTGGGCCTTAAATACACACATCATTAATGGACATATACAAGACAATGGTAACACCTTAAAATTAACCTGGACATACACAAGACAATGGTAACACCTTAAAATTAACCTGGACATACACAAGACAATGGTAACACCTTAAAATTAGCCTCCACCAATAACACATACTAAAATAAACAGAAATCAAAAGTACCCTTAACCACTCTTAATCAAAGACGACACCGAAGAAAAACCTGTAAATCACGATATTTAACATCTTAATCTTAAATACTTAATCCTAAATTATTTCATAAACAAAACAAACACCTGACACAACATTATTACAACACACCTGGAAACCTGTACATTCAATAAATTTATAGGATTAATCAAATCAATTAATATAAGTATATACAAAACAACTTTACGAAGAACAAAAAAAGGTTTTCTCAAATCAACCCATCGATCAGTCACTGATGCGTGACAGCGCATCAGCGACAACATTACTTTTGCCTGGAATGTGTGAAAAGCTAAAATTCCATTCCTGGAGCAGGAGGCTCCAACGCATCAACCGTTGATTTTTATTCCTAAACCTGTTCAAGAAAACCAACGGATTATGATCCGTTAATATTTTAATCAGGTCCCTGTAGAGGATAAATATACCTGAAAATGATTAACAGCTAAAATTAATCCCAAAGTCTCTTTCTCTACAGTCGAGTATTTCCGTTGTGCCGGGGATAACTTTTTGGAGAAATAGGCAACAGGATGAGATACTCCATGAGCATCTTCCTGCAACAAAACTGCTCCAACCCCAACATCACTGGCATCAGTAGCAAGCGAAAAAGGAACGTCAAAATCAGGAGCTTTCAAAATAGGGAAATTCATTAGGACCTGCTTTAACTTTTCAAAGGCATTTTGGGCATCATTAGTCCATACAAAGTCACATTCTTACGTAATAAATTAGTCAGGGGCTCAGCGATATCAGAAAAATTCTTAACAAATCTACGGTAATACCCTACTAAACCAAGGAACTTTCTGACATCCCTGCGACACTTCGGTATTTCAATATGTCTAATAGAGTCTACGTTTGCCTGTTTCGGAGCCACTTTCCCAAAATCCTACTTCGTGACCCAAATATACAACCTTTGCTTTGGCAAACTCACTTTTTTGAGGTTTATAACCAAACCAGCTTTCCTAAGTACCTGAAATAAAGCCTTAATACGTTTAAGATGGGTGTCCCAGTCATCACTATAAATTACAATATCATCAATATAAACAACACACCCCTCTAAACCTTGGACCAAAGTATTCATTAACCTTTGAAAGGTTGCAGCGGCATTCTTCATCCCAAAAGGCATTACTTTACATTGGTAGAGTCCGCGCTGCGTTACAAACGCTGACAAATCCGTGCCCGTTTGGACAGCGGAACTTGCAATACCCCTTTAACAAATCAAATTTAGTTATATATTTTGAATTCCCTATCCTGTCAATACAGTCCTCTATCCTGGGTAAAGGATAACTATCAGGCTTTGTGACCTCGTTGACTTTGCGGTAATCAAAACAAAGCCTGAATTGACCATCCTGTTTCTTTACCAAAACAACAGGTGAAGACCACGGACTGTTGCTGGGTTCGATCAGCCCGTGTCGTAACATATAATCAACCTCTTTATCCACAACATCATTTTTAAATGGATTTAACCTGTAAGGGGATTGTTTTACCGGAGTTGCGTTACCCACATCCACATCGTGTTCAAGGACAGTGGTCTGTCCTGGAACATCCGAAAATAAATCCTTATAACTAAAAAACTAACTTTTTCAAAGATCCCTGTTCTACTAAATTCAAATGTGAAACCATTTCTGAAAAATTTTCTAAAGAATGTTCATTATCATTAGGCCATTCGGCACCATCAAAACAATCATCATCAAAATTACTCACGTCTGGAAAAGAAAAAGAATTAATACCGTTACACTTTGTAGTATCACCAACTAATGCCACGGGAATAACTTTGTCACGACCTTTATAAGCCTTTAACATATTTATGTGACATAACTGGTAGGGTCTCCTCCTTTCAGGAGTTTCAACTAAATAATTAACATCACTTACTTTCTTTAAAATTTTCCACGGTCCTGAAAATGAAGCTTTTAAAGGGTTTCCTGGAATGGGAAGCAATACCAAAACATTATCACCCACTACAAAATTACGCTCCTTAGTCTTTCGGTCAAAAAATATTTCATTTTCTTTTGGCTACACAATAAATTTTCACCAGCAAACTTCAAGCCTTCGTTAATTTATCACCCAAATTACTAACATAATCTAATAAATTCATATCAGGGGCGTCCCCCTCCCAAGATTCACGAACCACATCCAATGGACCACGCACAAATGACCAAAAATAAGGCTGAAAGGTGAAAATCCTAAAGACTGACTCGGCACTGACCGAAATGCAAATAATAAATAAGGTAGTTCCTTATCCCATTCAGAACCATTAACCAAACAATACTTTTTTATCATAGACTTCATGGTTTGATGAAATCGTTCCAAAACACCTTGACTTTCAGGATGGTACGGAGAAGAAGTCACATGATTAATTTTTAATTCAGCCATCTTCTCCTAAATAATTTACTCAGAAAATTAGACCCACAATCGGACTGAATTACTTTGGGCATTCCGAACCTGGTGAAAAATTCAATTAATACTTCAACAATTTTAACAGATTTTACATTTCGTAGTGGTATTGCCTCAGGATATCGAGACATCCTATCCATAATTGTTAAAATATACTGATTGCCACTACGAGTTTTCGGCAGAGGACCAACAACGTCAATAATTACCTCTGAACGGTTCAGAAACAACAGGAATAGGATGTAATGGTGCCTTTGGAATTGGTTGATTAGGCTTCCCGACCTTTTGACATGCATCACAACTATTTACAAATTTTTAACATCATCTTTCATCTTAGGCCAAAAATAATTTTCACACAATTTACGAGTGGTTTTAAAAACACCAAAATGACCAGCCAAACCATTTTCATGAGCCAATGTCATTAACTCCTTTCGATAAACAAAAGGAACCACAATCTGTTTAACAATTTCACAACCTGTATTAATGGCATCAAAAGGTCTACTTATTCTATACAGAATATTATTAATTATCTTAAATCGAGGGACAGTCAAATCAGTAATTTCGCCAGACTCAACTGGCAGGTCTTTAAAATCTGCTTTCTGAGCTGTAATAAGTTCCTTAGTAGTCCAATTAAGTTTATTATCCAACACACCACTATCTATAACTAAGCTATCACTACGATCTAAACTACTCAAATCAACATCAACTACCGACTCGGCCGAGTCAACACTACTAGCCTTCGATCGAGTGACTACAGATATTTCATTACCGGAACTTAATACAATAGGGAAAGTTTTATTTATTAGGGCGACATCATTCCCTAACACCAAATCCACATCTTTAATAGGAAATTTATCAATAATGGCCAGTTTTAAATAACCTGAAAAAGACGGGCATGATAAATAAAAACTCTCAACCACACCTGACCGTATCTGGAAAACCACTTAACAAAACATATTCCTTATTTGAACATTCCCAATCAATAGGTAAGGATTCTCTGAGAATTAAAGACTGAGCAGCCCCAGTGTCACGCAAAATTTTAACCTTTCTTTGCTCAGTCGAATTCCCAGAGCGAACAAAACCATCAGACAAAAATTTCTGAAAAGGAGCCAGTGACTTATTGCCTAGTCACTGATTATTAGAGTTCTCAGCCACTGACTCGTTCTCATTCCTACGAATGGCCATTACCGGACGTCTTTCGGTCCTTTGTGACCTTTTAAATGCATAACACATGCTCTTGACGTGTCCCTTCTTATGACAGAAGAAACAAGTCAAAGTTTTCAACTTCTCCGGGTTATCTGTGGTCTGCCTATTATAGCTGTTAACAGGTGTAGTACGAAACCATAATTAACATTAGGCCTATTATACCTGTTCTGATTACTACTCCTGTTAACTCTCACCCAACCAGATTTCTCATTTCTGGGTACTTCCCCTATCACATTTTTATGAGAGAGGAGGTACTCATCACTTGCAATTGCCACCTCCTGTAAAGTTTCTAATTTTAACTCTTCGAGGTGTACCTTCACCTCATTAGGCACGACCTTTTAAACTCCTCAACCAAAATCAATTCTTTTAATTTCTCAAAGTCTGTCACCTCCTTAGACTTTAACCAGTCGCCAGCAAACTGCTCTTTAGCCCTGGCGAACTCTACAAAAAGTCTGCCCTCTTCCTCCTCTGTAAATTACGGAAGCGTTGTCGGTAAGCTTCCGGTACCAACTCGTAAGCCTTCAAAACTATGGCCTTTACAGAATCATAATCTGAAGACAGATCTTCGTCCAAGGTAACGTAAACTTTCTGGGCCTTACCTAACAATTTACTCTGAATAAGAGTGGTCCAATACTCTTTTGGCCATTCCAACCTTGAAATAAAATTCTCTCAAAAGAAACAAAAAAACTCTGCCACGTTAACTTCCTGAAAATTTGGGACTAACTTTAGAGCTTCAGTTAGATTAATACAAGGCATTGCAGACACATTATGTTGGGAAGAAGAAGAACCCTATTACTCAATGCTTGCATAGCAAGTTCGTGCTGCCTCTCTCTCTCTCTCCCTCAGCCTTCAACCTTTGGAGATCTATTTCCATTCTTTTCAACTGAATCTGCCTATCTAAAATTTCTACTGACACCGCTTCCTCCACCTGCCTAGTCTCTGGTTTACCTTCTGCCTTCATCACCTTAACCTTTTCATAAACATTAAGCAGCAACAAGCCCTTCCTAACAGACCCAGGATTTTCAATTTCAACAAATTCTGCTACATTCTCTAAATCAGGCTTATTCAATTCTGCCAACCTGTCCTGCCACCCCTCTCCACTCAAGAGCTCCGGGATATTCAAATCAGCCATAGTAAATTAATTACACACAAGTAAATATATAAATGTATCTCACAAAATATACCCAAAAACAAACCAATACACTGAACACCAATAACCACACAAATATCCTACCACGGTCAAGAAAAAAAAATTATAAACACCGATCAACACAAGAATATAGGAGAGAAGGTATTACTATGCTGCAAAACACCCCAAGAATCCACTCTATACACTCAAGTGACTACAGGATCCGACAAATCCTGGCAAGGTCGCCAAATGTTATGGGCCCACGCCCATCAAACATACACAAGTCTCTTAAAATACAAATAAAGTCACTAACGACCAAGTCCACAATAGGTGGAATGGCCGCAACAGAGTGTACAGAGATGGAATCAAGGAGGATAAAGTAAAACCGAAAATAAAACCTTAATATTTAATACAAACTTTTTAGAAAGAAATGACCACTGAGCCTCTTACAAAATACATTAAATAAACACAAAAATCAACCACACACTGAAAACATCGAATAACAAACACACTTACACCAAATTAAGATAGACTATACAATTACACTTTAAAGAGAGGGCCCTGAAAGTAATAGGATGTCGAAAAGACAGAATAACCTAACTTGTTACAGACTAAATGTTTATAAAAAAAAATAAATTGCTTCCCTTAAGTGAGCTGTAAACAGTAGAAGAGGCAAACGCAGCCTTCAAATCACGGGTCGAGGGGCATAATATATATATTCGCTTGAGACCTTACCAAACGTAAGAGAGGTCCCTAGGGCAGTAATAACTGAACCAAGGGCGTAGACTGAAGATAATCACTTTAACGTCGTAAGACGATCAACGGACACGGCCGTCCGACAGGCAATCACACCTTACCAGTTGGCAGAGAGGTCCCCTTGGCAGTGTTACTGGACCAAGGGCGTAGACTGAAGAATAAATCAATCTCCCAAAGCAGCAGCAACTGATGAAAGGCAGGTATCGTAATCCAGAGATAGTTCAAAATCAATCAAAGAATAAGGCAGGCCCACACAATGATAAAGGTCCAGAAAACAACTCTCTCAGTCCTCGAGAAACAGCGCCGAATACAGGTCCGGACGAGAAGCCAAAACCACACGTGAAAATAAAACAAGCTCATTGTAATTAAAACTAAACAACAAGTCAGAAATGTCGGGGAGGAGGAAACAGGGTCATTACGTTCCAAAAGAATAATTACTGCCAAAGTGGCTTATTCAAAACAAATTAATTTACGTTAAATTAAACATACTGACAATATATATATATATATATATATATATATATATATATATATATATATATACATATATATATATATATATATATATATATATATATATATATATATAATATATATATATATATATATATATATATATGCTATATATATATATATATATATATATATATATATATAGAGAGGGGAGATATTTTCCTTAAAAAGTAAGATTTTGATGTGAGAAATAAATAAAATAGATACAACCTAAACTTCGTCCCTTTCTATTCCGTATAGAAATTGTAGATGCCTACATTGTTTCCGATATGTTTTTATGATAGACTATCATTTTTTCATCATTGATTTATATTTCCAACAGAAAAAACCGAAGTGTGCCTCATTCATAATTCTTTTTCCATCATCTACACGCGAGCTTCGAC
>NC_089747.1:64773639-64801139 GCF_040412425.1 Macrobrachium rosenbergii | reverse complement strand
TGATTGTTATAGGCGCCTACAATCGGATTGGCTGTCCGTCGACGATTGCCACACCAGCGGAGATGGAAGGACCAGCAGCGTGTCCGCTACAGATGAGGGCAGAAACAAGTCTCTGCCCTGCTTTTGAAAAGCAGGTCGCATTTGGCGTTGGGCAGGGGGGGGGGCAGCTGTACATGCAAGCATGTCAAAAGGCCAGCAAAATCACAGAGAAAAGGAGACCTTAGGACTAAGGCCTTACAGACTAAAATCCTACCGCATCCCCTAAGTTCGATACGCCTATAGTGCTTCCTGAACACTAATTGCTACCCCATGTCAGGCAACGGGGGGAGACAGGGTTTTGGGTATTGTTCCCGCATCGTACGATCTTTAAGGGGGGGAATCTATGTGTGTTCTGGTAGCAGGGGGGTTTTTAAGAGGGAGACCCACTGTCTACCTGGCTTGGGCATTTCCTGTAGGCTGTGGAAGCATGCGTTCTCTGTCTATATGAGTGAAAAACAACTGAGTTCCACCATATTGGCGCCAGCTATAAGCTAACTGAAGTTATAATCCTCTATATAAGTTAGCTAGATAGCAGCTAAATAGGAGGGAGGAATGGTAACCTTAACAGGTCCCCCCTTAAAAAAGGCCCTTCACACCCTTTCGGGTGTGAGGGTCTTAGCTAATTCCTCCCGACTGGCCCGTGACCCTACATAAGGTGGATTGTGGCTCTGCACATCTAAAGGAACCTACCTAACTGCTAAGAGGGGTTCTGAATTGGCTAATTTACAGGCCTAACCTACCTAAAGATATAGATACTTCTACTAACGGGCTAGGATGACAGGATAAATCTACGCCTAGACAAATGCACACTGTAAACACTTAACCTAACCTAACCTACTATCCCCACGACTCTGGCACTGCACGAACTTGCACTAAAGAATGGCATGCACTGAGTTATGATCGGCACTACGTTTTACGACTAACACGCAACAAATTGAAACTTGCCTAACCTGAAGGGTAATTCACAATGTATGGTTAAGTAATATATCAGTTTGAGTCTAGAGTGGGTTGGAAGGAGGTTAGTTGGAAAAGGGTTAGCATTACAAAGGCCTAAGTGGTTAACGGTTAATGCTACAGGCTCAGAGGTCACACAGGCTACCCTCTCTGGGCAGGTGCCAGGATCGCTCTGAGATGGAAGCGGCACTGTGCCAACAGGCACAAGTGCCAAGAGAGCTTATGGCTCTGAGTCACGAGGTAAATTTCTTCCGCCCCTTCTTCTTCTTCGGGGGGCCTCCAGGGTCTGGCTAAGCCATTCCTAGGGGGCAATGAGGGTACTGACTCTGAAGAGTGGCCAGGAGTGGCGTCAGGAGCAGGATCAGGGGCAGCCTCAAGGGCTACGGGATGGCCTCCTACTTCGGCTGCTGCGACAACCGTCGTGGGAAGGGAACCAGCGTCTGCGTCCTGGCTGGACGGTTCCTGGTCGACCAGAAAAGAGGTAATGTCCAGGCCTGCCAGAGGGTCGTCCTCAGCAGGTGGAAGAGTGTGGGAAAAAGAAACATCAGGGGTCGGAGGTTCACTGTCTGTGTGATGAGTGGTGACAGTGGTGAGATTTGGTTGATCTCCGTAAGGATCCAAGTCATGTTCGGGGCCCGGCACTGGCACTGACTCAGGGCCAGGCTCGGGAAGTGCGCTTATCACAGGGAGCATCCCGCCAAGATGGATGGATCTTGGCACTGACCAGTGCTGGCAAGGGGCACTGGCAGTGAATTACTGTCAGACAAAGCTGAAGGGGGACCCAGGGGATCGAGACCCCTCGGAGTCCCTGGCATGAGGTTGGACAGCGATTCCTGTCTTAATGAGAGGATTGGGCCTCTAGGTTAGTGGAATTGGCCACCTGTGGCTAACCTATTTGGGGCACTTTTGCCCATCCATTCAGGAAGAACCCCTTACGTTGCAGGGCCTGCAGCGGTAATTTGTTCGCTCCTTTTGAATGAGGGAGTAACTCTTGGTGGCCAATCCAGTCATTTAAGACCCGCAGACTAGGCCTAGCAGGTGGATGATATCAAGGTTCTTATTTTATTTCATTGGGTTATACAGTTTTCATACAGCTGTCACAAAGGCTGTTTCCCTATCTGAAGATATCATAAATTGGAGGTGCTGGCAGGAAGCAGTCAGGCAACAGAGTGGTGGGGGGGTCCAATTGTCCCCAGAGGATGTCTCGTGACCAAGCAGGAACTCCACTCCGTGCCTAAATATATATTTATACATCGCCAAGGCGATGAATCTTATCGCTCCAATTAGTAATCACCCTGAGTTCAACTGTGGGGACGGTTATTCACTGTTTGTCCACCAGGTCACAGTCCACTTGGTGTGCTTCATCTATGAAGCACTGGCTGGCACTTGGGCCCGATCGATCAGACTCATGTCCGATCCAGTGTCGGCAGTAGCTGGTAGGTTTACTTTTAAGACTCATCCAGAGAAGCCACTGGTTGCGGATTGTGTCCAGACCCTCTCAGGGTGAGTTCTCTCCGGTGGCTCAGCCAAAAGGCGGTGGCACTGATCATGTGGATACGTGCCTGGGCAGCGACCATGTTTTGGGCATGCAGGATACCCAGCAGAAGGAGTGTCCTGAAGCTCCACAGTTACTCGGCAGGGCCCCGGTGATATGTTGATTTCCCGGCAGTGACGGTTTGCTGGGAAGCCCCATTTGGAATTAGGGTAGTGGGGACTGATGGTTGCTGGTAGGCTGCCGAGGGTTGTTGCACTGCTGATTGCCATCCTTTATAACGGCAATCTGCTTTCAGCATGGCCATACCTTTTACAGATGGGACATGGAGGTTTGTTAGGCGGGCCGTTATGTGTGCAGGAGGCCTGAGATATATGTCCATGGCACTATTTTTGCGCTGCAAGGTGCCATGGGAAGGGTTGTATGTCTCCCAGGCATCAGCCAAGCGGAAAGCTACCTTGTGATGGTGGCTGGCTGCTTATCATTAAGATACACAGCCAGAGGCCTGGTTGGGCACACACTGGAAGAGATCCTCAGCATGGTCCAGTTGAACAAATCCTCAAAGGTGTCACATTTAGAGAAGGGATTCTAACCAGCGGGTCCCAGCCTTGAGTCTTGTGACAATTTTCAGTCCAGGACCAGCTGACATTCTTAGCCATACCTCTGAATCATTGTCTCCACCTCTCAGGGTGATTTCATTTTTTGCCTTAGCAATGGCCTCACGGACAGCAGCCATGTCCCCTCATTGATCTCTTTCCAGGGCTCGGTGGGAAGCCTTAGCCTTCCTGTCTAGGTGCTTGGTAAGCAGTAAGGCCCTCTCAGCCAAGCTGACGTCATAATCTCGAAGAGGAATTCGATCTCTTCGAGCCATTGTTCCGGCTCATCTTCAAATCCACATTTGCCAACAAGGTTATTGACTGTCGACAGAGAGTATTTCTGTGCAAATGGGGTGGGGCTGGATGCTTGTTGTGCTGCTAAAGCTTCTGCGCTGTCCTTCTTGGCTCTCTCTCAACTCAAGCTCCCGGTCTTTGTCTAAGGGCTAGTTCATGCTGTCTTCACTTTCTTCTCTTTCTTCTTTGTCCTCCTCCAAGTCTCTTCTTCTCCAACTTCTCTGCTGCCTTTGTTTGTTCTTCTTCATACTTTCTCTTCTCAGCGATCTGTTCCTTTACAAACCTTTGAAGGGCCTGGCCGGAAAAAGACCGTCCTCCTTCCCTATATTCCTGAAAGTATTGGTGCTCCTCAGTTGACATGTTGCTGATGGGAAGGGGTGCTGAGTGAGGCATGTGTGGTCCCGGAGGAAAAGGTTTGTGTGATGAGGGAAGTGTCCTTAGACTAGTGGCACTTCAATGAGTGGCACCTTTGAATGAGGTGGCACTGTGGAGGAGTGTGCCTTGCGAGGGTCACAAAATACCAGAGGAAAAGTGTTCCTGAAGGAAGTCTGAGTCCTGATGGGCAGATACGCTGGTAAATGGAGTGCTCCTGAAGGCTCTATGGTCCTTATGGACGGATGCACTGTTGAATGAGGTGTTCCTGAAGGAGCTGCATGTATGGGGTGGAAACACTGTTTCTTCTAAAATGCAGGTGCAATGACTTATAAGAGGTTGCTTTAGTTGGGTGGCACTGTGGTGCCGGTGCGCTCCGTGGAGCAATGCAAAATGTCAGTGCATGAATTGGTACTGAAGGTGAGGTACTCTGCCGGAGCAGAAGGTAAGTAGGGAGTAGAAAGGTAAATAAGAGACTCCAACAGAATGGAAGAGATAGGAAAGTGAAAGGAGAAAGGTAAGTGCTTCAGTAATTGGGTGCTTAGCAGTGCCGCAGATTAGTGGCACTAAGAGAAGTGGAACTGGATGTGGCACGAGTGGGTAGCTCGTTATGAGAACTAGTGGGCGCTGCCTGATATGAGGACAGTTGGGCTACGAGGTAGGCACTCAATGTGCAATGGGTTAGCACTTGCAACACGCAAGTCTGAGATAAAATATACCCACTCCCACACATCAGTTGGAACACGTAACAAGATATAGTATATATATGCTTTATCACGTACACTAAATGATCTGGGTTGAAGCACTTGGAAAGAAAAGTTGGTTTGCTTGAGTAATCCGCTAAGCACAAGCGTGCAGAAATTTAGCACTGGGTATAAGATAAAATTTTAAATGGGTTAGAAATTTGAAATTTCAGGTTTTGTTATTAATCTGATTTTTGTATCTGCCTTTTATAATTTATGAGTTGATCCCCAAACTCTAAAGTAAATTACGTTTGTCCCGTGAGAGAGAAAAAAAAAATGCACTAATGCGAGAGGCGAGAGAAGGGGAAGAAAAAAAGATCTCTTTCTCTCTCTCTCGGTGAGCGATATGTAATGGCACATATTTGTTATGTAATTATAATTTCTTTATTTTACGCTTAGGCAAAATTTAAACTATGGTTGTGAAATTACATTAAGTGAAGTATATTATGGAATTGCTACTGCTTGCTCTCATAGGAACTTAGTATGGTACGCAAGGGCGTTTCAAATTGTTTCACAAACGTTTCTGATTTTCGTTAAACACATTTCGTTTGAGGAGGTTCGTTCCTTGAACGAACGTTGTGGGAAACGAATCTGCGCGGGAAACAGCTGATCGAGGATTCTTGCTTGTCGCTTAATATACACAAAGACGAAACTGGAACTGGATGGATGGCGAAAAGGAAACAAAAAAACAAACTGCACTTTCTTAAAATGCGGGTTTTAAAATACGAAATGAATTATTAATCTTTGAATATCAGCACTGTCTTTACTTTACGTTAATACTTTAATATGCACTGATCAAAAATTTTATTTCTAATGCTTGAATTTTTGAACTGTTTTCCTGTCCCTTGGATATCGCTATACGGATTCCTGTTACTAATCGTTATTTCAAAATTTATCACTAACCAAGAAATGTACATTTTCTTTGCCGTAACTATTCTGAAATAGACTCCTAGCTACTGGTCCTAGCTCACACATGCAAAATTCCCAGCTAGCACTTCCTAAATCCTAATTTTATTCGTCTACAACTCGACATTTTCCTACACTTTAGAAATTTTGCTGGGTCGAATGGTATTTCATATAATGAACTTCTCTGATTTTCGCTAATATAAGAACCCTATGCGTTCCACTGTTATGAAACACTTTAATGCTACGAGAATTGTTGCGTTTTACAAAGAAATATTAATATGACTCTTATTTCTTTAATATTAGGACATGCACACACTGTTTACCAAAAGACGTCGGCTATGATCGCTTCCTGTGCTTTTTTGAAAATGAAATGGTTATCGTAATAATTGTATAATCGATTTTATATATTCCTGGTTTTTCTAGTCTAGCTTAATAGCGAAGCTAATTTAGCTATTTGACTATATCCTGGCATTTGGTCGTCACTGTTACAGACTGGACTTGGTTGATAAAAAATTACAAACAAAATTATAATTGATGCTGCCACGAAACCAAGGGAGTCCAGTTTGTAAACAAAAGGGATTTAATTGAAGACTTACCTCAGAATTTTCCTGGAGTTATAATTTAATATGGAAGGTCGCCATATTGGAATTTAGAATTCTTTTTGCCAATTTAAAAGTGATTTATTTATAGAAACTTAGCAAATTAACATTAGCAAATCAACATTTAAGACACCATACAACATAATCACTGAGGGGCAGATTCAGAATAGGGCACAGTAACAATAATGACATGAGTTGGCAACAAGCAAGTGGATAAAAATGGGGCCAATCTGCAATAATCAGTTCAATGATAATAATCACATTGTCTGCCCTGATTACGTGAAATTGTAATGTTTATGATGGTGTTCCAGGATGGAGGGAATACTTCATACGAACAGTTGGCAACACAACGGAAACTTCTCAAACTACAACCAGGAATTAATTAAATTTGGGTGGCAGGCGAGGATGTATGGAAGCATGAATTTCGAATCGCACCACGTCTTGTCCTCCTGAAAGAACTGACGTTTTGTTAAGCCTAGCCCTGCTCAACTAATTAAATGGAATCTTCCTGCAGAAGATTACTGGAGACACGTTCTTAAATACAACACATAACGTAGCCTAGAAGGTGCATTTGATGAAGGCACGTAAATATGATCCGAGAATCGGAGCCGCTTGTGCGTTAACAATGAACACGTAATTATACACGCCCAAAGTTAACTAACGCTATTACCACTTAACTTAATTAACTTAAATAGCCCTTAGATTGCACTGGTGGAGGGATAAATGATTGTTATTTCGGGATCTTTATTCGAATTCAGTGTGTAAATGGTAAGGCTGGGGATACAGGCAAGATTCTGACAAAGGGAAGATTGTTTCGTGGAGGAAGAGGTTAAAAGTTTAAAAGAAATGGAAATTAAGGAGTTAAGTACAAGGGACAGGACTGGCTATTTGACTACTCGCAAATGTATGAACCTTTTATGATTGTTATAGTCGCCTGAAATCGGATTGGCTGTCCGAGTCGATTAAATGCCACACCAGCGGAGATGGAAGGACCAGCAGCGTCTCCGCTAAGATGAGGGCAGAAACAAAGTCTCTATCTGCTTTTGAAAAAGCAGGTCGCATTTGGCGTTTCATCTGCGGGGGGGTTCTGGGGGCAGCTGTCCATGCAAGCATGTCAAAAGGCCAGCAAAATCACAGAGAAAAGGAGACCTTAGGGAAGGCCTTACAGACTAAAAATCCTACCGCATCCCCCCTAAGTTCGATACCCTGAGTGCTTTCTGAACACTAATTGCCCCCATTCTACAACCCCTGAAGAAATGTCAGGCAACCTTGGAGACAGGGTTTTAGGTATTGTTTCCCTACATCGCATTGTCTTTAAGGGGAATCTATGTGTGTTCTGGTAGCAGGGGGTTTTTAAGAGGGAGAACCCACTGTCTCCACCTAATTGGGCATTTCCTGTAGGCTGTGGAAGCATGCGTTCTCTCTGTCTATCATGAGTGAAAAAACAACTGAGTTCCACCATATTGGCAATCAGCTATAAGCTAACTGAAAATAAACATTATCTTCTCCTATAAGTTAAAGCTAGATAGCAGCTAAATAGGAGGGAGGAATGGTTTCAACAAATCCCCCTTAAAAAAACCCATCTTCACACCCTTTCCTGTGAGGGTCTTAGCTAATTCCTCCCGACTGGCCCGTGACCCTACATAAGGTGGATTGTGGCTCTGCACATCTAAAGGAACCTACCTAACTGCTAAGAGGGGTTCTGAATTGGCTAATTTACAGGCCTAACTTACCTAAAGATTATATAGATACTTCTACTAACTGGCTAGATGACAGGATAAATCTGTGCCTAGACAAATGCACACTGTAAACACTTAACCTAACCTAACCTACTATCCCCACAACTCTGGCACTGCACGAACTTGCACTAAAGAATGGCATGCACTGAGTTATGATCTGACATACGTTTTACGACTTAACACGCAACAAATTGAAACTTGCCAACCTGAAGGGTAAATCACAATGTATGGTTAAGTAATATATCAGTTTGAGTCTAGAGTGGGTTGGAAGGAGGTTAGTTGGAAAAGGGTTAGTGTACAAAGGACTAAGTGGTTAATGGTTAATGCTACAGGCTCAGAGGTCACACAGGCTGATCTCTGGGCAGGTGCAGGATCGCTCTGAGATGGAGTCAAACTGTGCCAACAGGCACGAGTGCCAAGAGAGCTTATGGCTCTGAGTTAAATAGGTAAATTTCTTCCGCCCCTTCTTCTTCTTTTTGGCCTCCAGGGTCTGGCTAGGCCATTCCTAGGGGGGCAATGAGGGTACTGACTCTGAAGAACAGCCAGGAGTGCCGTCAGGAGCAGGATCAGGGGCAGCCTCAAGGGGGCTACGGGCTGGCCTCCTACTAATAATTGCTTACGACAACCGTCGTGGGAAGGGAACCAGCGTCTGCGTCCTGGCTGGACAGTTCCTGGTCGACCAGAAAAGAGGTAATGTCCAGGCCTGCCAGAGGGTCGTCCTCAGCAGGTGGAAGAGTGTGGGAAGAAGAAACATCAGGGGTCGGAGGTTCGCACTGTGTGATGATCACAGTGGTGAGATTTGGTGGATCTCCCGTAGGAGGATCCAAGTCATGTTCGGGGCCCGGCACTGGCACTGACTCAGGGCACGGCTCGGGAAGTGCGCTTCACAGGGAGCATCCCGCCAAGATGGATGGAGCTTGGCACTGACCAGTGCTGGCGAGGGGCACTGGCAGTGAATTACTGTCAGACAAAGCTGAAGGGGGACCCAGGGGATCGAGACCCCTCGGAGTCCCTGGCATGAGGTTGGACAGCGATTCCTGTCTTAGTGAGAGGATTGGGCCTCTCGGTGCAGTGGAATTGGCCGCTGCGGCTAACCTACTGGGGCACTTTGCCCATATTTCAGAGTGACCCCTTACGTTGCAGGGCCTTCAGCGGTAATTTGTTCGCTCCCTTTTGAATGAGGGAGTAACTCTTGGGTGGCCGTCCAGTCGCAAGACCCGCAGACTAGGCCTAGCAGGTGAATGCAGTGGATTAGTATCGGCGGACGGGGGCACAGCTGTCACAAAGGCTGTTTCCCTATCTGAAGATTGGGTGCTGGAGGTGCTGGCAGAAGCAGTCAGGCAACAGAGTGGTGTGGGGGTGGGACATCCCCAGAGGATGTCTCGACCAAGCAGGAACTCCACTCCGTGCCTAATACGCTTTACAACGCCAAGACGATGCACCTTATCGCTCCAAAGGGTAATCACCCTGAGTTCAATTGTGGGGACGGTCAGGGACTGTTTGTCCACCAGGTCACAGTCCACTTGGTGTGCTCCTCTACCGTGGCACTGGTGGCACCTGGGCCCGATCGATCAGACTAATGTCCGATCCAGTGTCGGCAGTAGCTGGCAGGTGCACGGGGGGCTGGAACCGTCCAGAGAAGCCACTGAGACGGACTGTGTCCAGACCCTCTCAGGGTGAGTTCTCTCCGGTGGCTCAGCTAAGGAGGCGGTGGCACTGATCATGTTCACGTGCCTGGGTGTGACCACATGTTTTGGGCATGCAGGATACCCAGCAGAAGAGTGTCCTGAAGCTCCACAGTCTCGGCAGGGCCCCCGGTGATATGTTGATCTCCCGGCAGTGACGGAGTGCTGGGAAGCCGGTGTTGAATTAGGCGGAGAGTAGGACTGACGGTTGCTGGTAGGCTGCCGAGAGTTGTTGCACTGCTGATTGCCATCCTTATAACGGCAATCTGCTTCAGCATGGCCATACCTTTTACAGATGGGACATGGAGGTTTGTTAGGCGGGCCGTTATGCATGCGAGTGAGGCCTGAGAGGTGTCCGGGTGGCACTATTTTGCGCTGCAAGGTGCCATGGGAAGGGTTGTATGTCTCCCAGGCATCAGCCAAGCGGCAGGCTTCCTTGAGGGTGGCTGGCTGCTTATCATTAAGATACACAGCCAGAGGCCCGGGCGCACACTGGAAGAGATCCTCCAGCATGGTCCAGTTGAACAAATCCTCAAAGGTGTTGCACGTGATAGACTCTAACCAGCGGGTCCCAGCCTGGGTCTTGTGACAGGCCCATTCTGTCCAGGACCAGCCGGCATTCTTAGCCATACCTCTGAATCATTGTCTCCACCTCTCAGGGGTGATTTCATACGCCTTAGCAATGGCCTCACGGACAGGCAGCCATGTCCCCTCGTTGATCTCTTTCCAGGGCTCGGTGAGCAGCCTTAGCCTTCCCATCCAGGTGCTTGGTAAGCAGTAAGGCCCTCTCAGCCAGGCTGACGTCATAGGTCTCGAAGAGGAATTCGATCTCTTGAGCCATTGTTCCGGCTCATCTTCAGTCCACTTTCCCACAAGGTTATTGACTGTTGACAGAGAGGTATTTGGGCAAATGGGGTGGGGCTGGATGCTTGTTGTTTGGCTGCTAAAGCTTGCGCTTTCCTTCTTGGCTCTCTCCAACTCGAGCTCCTTCTTTGAGGGCTAGTTCATGCTGTCTCTTCGTCTTTCTTCTCTGTCTTCTCTCCTGCCTTTTTGCTGCCTCTTCTTCTTTTCTTCTTCTTCTCCGCTGATCTGCTCGCTCTTCTCTTTCTTCTTCTTGCTGCCTTGTTCTTCTTCATACTTTCTTTCTCAGCAATCTGTTCCTTTACAAACTTTTGAAGGGCCTGGCCGGAAAGACCGTCCTCCTTCCCTATATTCCTGAAGTATTGGTGCTCCTCGGTTGACATGTTGCTGATGGGAAGGGGTGCTGAGTGAGTTACGTGTGTGTTCCCGGAGGAAAAGGTTTGTGACGATGAGGAAGTGTCCTTAGATTAGTGGCACTTCAATGAGTGGCACCTTTGAATGAGGTGGCACTGTGGAGGAGTGTGCCTTGTGAAGGTCACACTAGGGGAAAAGCGTTCCTGAAGGAAGTCTGAGTCCTTATGGGCGGATATGGGCAAATGGAGTGCTCCTGAAGGCTCTATGGTCCTATGGGCGGATGCACTGTTAATGGGGTGTTCCTGAAGGAGCTGCTTTCCTTATGGGCGGAAACACCGGTTGTATGGCACTCTGTTTCTTCAATAAAGGTGCAATGACTTATAAGAGGTTGCTTTGGTTGGGTGGCACTGTGGTGCCGGTGCGCTCCATGGAGCAATGCAAAATGTCAGTGCATGAATTGGTACTGAAGGTGAGGTACTCTGCCTGAGCAGAAGGTAAGTAGGGAGTAAAAGGTAAATGAGAGACTCCAACAGAATGGAAGAGATAGGAAAGTGAAAGGAGAAAGATAAGTGTTTCAGTGATTGGGTGCTTAACAGTGCCGCAGATTAGTGGCACTGAGAGAAATGGAACTGGATGTGGCACGAGTGGGTAGCTAGTTATGAGAACTAGTGGGCGCTGCCTGACATGAGGACAGGTGGGCTATGAGGGGGCACTCAATGTGCAATGGTTTTTTAGCACTTGCAACACGCAAGTCTGAGATAAAATATACCCACTCCCACACATCAGTTGGAACACGTAACAAGATATAATATATATATGCACTTTATAGCGTGCACTAAATGATCTGGGTTGAAGCACTTGGAAAGAAAAAAAAACTGGTTTGCTTGATTAATCCGCTTGGCACAAGCGTTCAGAAATTTAGCACTGGGTATATGATAAAATTTTAAATGGGTTATGAAATTTGAAATTTCAGGTTTTGTTATTAATATAATTCTTTGTATCTGCCTTTTATAATTTATGAGTTGATCCCCAAACTCTTAAGTAAATTACGTTTGTCCCGTGAGAAAAAAAAAAAATGCACTAATGCGAGAGGCGAGAGAGAGGGGAAGAAAAAAGAAAAGATCTCTCTCTTTCTCGGTGAGCGATATGATAATGGCACGTATTTGTTATGAAATTATAATCCCTTTATTTTACGCTTAGCAAAATTAAATTATGGTTGTGAAATTACGTTAAGTTAAGTATATTATGGAATTGCTACTGCTTGCACTCATCAAAAAACTTAGTATGGTACGTAAAGGTGTTTCAAATTGTTTCACGAAGTTTCTGATTTTCGTTAAGCACACAAGGAGGAGGTTCGTTCCTTGAACGAACGTTGTGGGAACGAATATGCGCGGAAAAACAGCTGATTTGATTGGCCTTGCTTCAAAGTGAGCAAAGACGATGGAGAAAAAGGAAAACAAAACAAACTGCACTTTCTTGCTATGGGGTTTGAAATGCGAAATGAATTATTTAACTTTGAATATCAGTACTGTCTTTACTTTACTACATTAATAGTTTTAATATACAAATCGTTAAATAAATTTTTTTATTTCTCAACACTAGGACAGTTTACGCCTGTGTGATTTGAACACAACTTTTCTTGCTAGCAAAAAAATAAATGCCAGATACTGTTTTACTTCCTGTAAACTAATCGTTATTTCAAAATTTATCACTAACCAAGAAATGTACATTTTCTTTGTCCATAACTATTCTGAAATAAACTCCTAGCTACTGGTCCTAGCTCACACATGCAAAATTCCTAACTACCACTTCCTAAATCCTAATTTTACTCGTCTACAACTCGACACTTTGTCCTACACTTTAGAAATTTTGCGGGCGGACATTTTGCGCCTTTCTCTCTGTTTTCGCTAATATAAGAACCCTATGCGTTCCCTTGTTATGAACGCTTTTAATGCTACGAGAATTGTTGCGTTTTACAAAGAAATATTAATATGACTCTTATTTCTTTAATATTAGGACATGCACACACACACTGTTTACCAAAAGACGTCGGCTACGATCGCTTCCTGTGCTTTTTAAAATGAAATGGTTATCGTGAATGAAATAATTGATTTTATATATTCCTGGTTTTTCTAGTCTAGCTTAATAGCGAAGGCTAATTTAGCTAATTGACTAATCCTGGCATTTGGTCGTCACTGTTATAAACTGGACTTGGTTGATAAGAAAATTTAAACAAAATTATAATTGATGCTGCCACGAAACCAAGGGAGTCCAGTTTGTAAACAAAAGGATTTAATTGAAGACTTACCTCAGAATTTTCCTGGAGTTATAATTTGAATGGGGAAGGTCGCCATATTGGAATTTAGAATTCTTTTACAAATTTACAGGATTTATTTATAGAAACTTAGCAAATCAACAATGAAACAACAGACACAACAACATAATCACTGAGGGGCAGATTCAGAATAGGACACAGGAACAATAATGCAATGAATTGGCAACAAGCAAGTTGATTAAAATGGGGCCAATCTGCAATAAATCAGTTCAATGATAATAATACATTCAGTCTGCCCTGATTACGTGAAATGGTCTCAGATGATGGGTGGAACTCCAGGATGGAGGAATAATTCATATGAACAGTTGGCCACAACGGAAACTTCTCCAAACTACGACCAGGAATTAATTTTTGGGTGGCAGGCGGATATGAAGCATGGAATTGATCGGTCCACGTGTCTCCTCCTGAAAGAGACGTTTTGCGTTAGCCCTGCTCATACACTGAAGGAGAAATGGAATCTTCCTGCAGAAGATTACCCAATGCGTTCTTAAATACAAACATAACGTAGCCTAGAAGGATTATTGATGAAAATCACGTAAATATGACAGAATCAGAATCCGATTGTGCGTTAACAATGAACACGTAATTATACACGCCATTTAAAACAAATTAACACTTAATTTAATTAACTTAAATAAAGATTAAATTGCACTGGTGGAGGGATAAATGATTGTTATTTCACGGATCTTTACTCGAATTCAAGGTGTAAATGGCGAGGCTGATATGGGATTACAGGCAAGATTCTAACAAAGGGAAGATTGTTTTGTGGAGGAAGAGGTTAAAAGTTTAAAGAAATGGAAATTAAGGAGTTTAAGTATAAGGGACAGGGCTGGTATTTGACTACTTGCAAATGTATGAACCTTTTATGACTGTTATAGGCGCCTCAATCGGATTGGTTGTCCGTCGACGATCGTTAGTTCAACCAGCGGAGATGGAAAAACCAGCAGCGTGTCCGCTACAGATGAGTTCAGAAACAAGTGTCTCCTCTGCTTTTGAAAAACATGTCGCATTTTGAGCGTTGAGCTTTTGGGGGGCAGCTGTACCTGCAAGCATGTCAAAAGAACCAGCAAAATCAAAGAGAAAAAGCAGACCTTAGGATTATTTGCCTACAGATTAAAATCTGACCTGTCCCCTAAGCACTAAATGGCCCTTTTTGGCCTCCCCATGAACACTACATGCTCCCCCATCGCATGATAACGGGGGGAGACAGGGTTTGGGTATTGTTCTTCGTACGATCATTATGAATGTTGTTCTGGTAGCAGGGGTTTTTAAGAGGCAGACCCACTGTCTACCTGGCTGGTTTCAAGTAGGCTGTGGTTTTGTTCTCTGTCTATATGAGTGAAAAACAACTGAGTTCGATAAGGCAAAGCTGAATAACTAACTGAATTCAAAATTAAATAAGTTAAATCAGATTTAGGAGGAGGGGATGTTTATTCTTGACAGGTCCCCCCTTAAAAAAGGCCCTTCTCATCCTTTTCGGTGTGAGGGTCTTAGCTAATTCCTCTCAACTGGCTCGTGACCCTACATAAGGTGGATTGTGGCTCTGCACATCTAAAGGAACCTACCTAACTGCTAAGAGGGGTTCTGAATTGGCTAATTTACAGGCCTAACCTACCTAAAGGGTATAGATACTTCTACTAACTGGCTAGGATGACAGGAGAAATCTACGCCTAGACAAATGCACACTGTAAACACTTAACCTAACCTAACCTACCTGATCTCTGACTCTGGCACTGATTGAACTGGCACTAAAAGAATGGCATGCACTGAGTTATGATCTGCACTACGTTTACGACTAACATGCAACAAATTGAAACTATGATGCAACCTGAAGGGTAATTCACAATGTATGATTAAGTAATATATCAGTTTGAGTCTAGAGTGGGTTGGAAGGAGGTTAGTTGGAAAAGGGTTAGTATTACAAAGGCCTAAGTGGTTAATGGTTAATGCTACAGGCTCAGAGGTCACACAGGCTACCCTCTCTGGGCAGGTGCCAGGATCGCTCTGAGATGGAAGCGGCACTGTGCCAACAGGCACAAGTGCCAAGAGAGCTTATGGCTCTGACTCACTAAGTAAATTTCTTCCGCCCCTTCTTCTTCTTCGGGGCCTCCAGGGTCTGGCTAGGCCATTCCTAGGGGGCAATGAGGATACTGACTCTGAAGAACGGCCAGGAGTGCCGTCAGGAGCAGGATCAGGGGCAGCCTCAGGGGCTACGGGCTGGCCTCCTACTTCGGCTGCTGCGACAACCGTCGTGGGAAGAGAACCAGCGTCTGCGTCTGGCTGGACTTTTCCTGGTCGACCAGAAAAGAGGTAATGTCCAGGCCTGCCAGAGGGTTGCAGGTCCTCAGCAGGTGGAAGAGTGTGGGAAGAAGAAACATCAGGGGTCGGAGGTTCCCTTTGGAATGATCACAGTGGTGAGATTTGGTGGATCTCCGTAGGAGGATCCAAGTCATGTTCAGGGGCCCGGCACTGGCACTGACTCAGGGCCAGGCTCGGGAAGTGCGCATTTTCACAGGGAGCATCCCGCCAAGATGGATGGAGCTTGGCACTGACCAGTGCTGGCGAGGGGCACTGGCAGTGAATTACTGTCAGACAAAGCTGAAGGGGGACCCAGGGGATCGAGACCCCTCGGAGTCCCTGGCATGAGGTTGGACAGCGATTCCTGTCTTAGTGAGAGGATTGGGCCTCTCGGTGCAGTGGAATTGGCCATGCTGCAGCTAACCTGGCTGGGGCACTTTGCCCATATTTCAGAATGACCCCTCAGGGCCTGCAGCGGTAATTTGTTCGCTCCCTTTATGAGGGAGTAACTCTTTGGTGGCAATAGACCCGCAGACTAGGCCTTAATGGTGAATGCAGTGGATTAGTATCGGCCGGGGGAGCTGTCACAAAGGCTGTTCCTATCTGAAGATTGGGTGCTGGAGGTGCTGGCCTGCAGTCAGGCAACAGAGTGGTGTGGGGGTGGGACATCCCCAGAGGATGTCTCGACCATCTCCACTCCGTGCCTCCACGCTTGACAACGCCAAGACGATGCACCTTATCGCTCCAAGGGTAATCACCCTGAGTTCAACTGTGGGGACGGTCAGGGACTGTTTGTCCACCCAGGTCACCATCCACTTGGTGTGCCTCATCTGAAGACACTGGCTGGCACTTGGGCCCGATCGATCAGACTAATGTCCGAGCCAGTGTCGGCAGTAGCTGGCAGGTTTACTATTAGGGCTGGAACCATCCAGAGAAGCTACTGAGACGGACTTTGTCCAGACCCTCTCAGGGTGAGTTCTCTCTGGCGGCTCAGCCAGAGGAGGATGTGGCACTGATCATGTTCACATGCCTGGGAGACCACATGTTTTGGGCATGCAGGATACCCAGAGGAAGAGTGTCCTGAAGCTCCACAGTCTCGGCAGGGGCCCCGGTGATATGTTGATTTCCCAGCAGTGACGGTGTGCTGGGAAGCTGGTGTTGAATTAGGAGGAGAGAGGACTGGTTGCTGGTAGGCTGCCGAGGGTTGTTGCCCTGCTGATTGCCATCCTTATAACGGCAATCTGTTTCAGCATGACCATACCTTTTACAGATGGGACATGGAGGTTTGTTAGGTGGTCCATTTGCATGCGACTGAAACCTGAGAGGTGTCCGGGTGGCACTATTTTGCGCTGCAAGGTGCTGTGGGAGGGGTTGTATGTTTCCCAGGCATCAGCTAAGCGGCAGGCTTCCTTGAGGTGGCTGGCTGCTTATCATTAAGATACACAGCCAGAGGCCCGGGCGCACACTGGAAGAGGTCCTCCAGCATGGTCCAGTTGAACAAATCCTCAAATGTGTCGCACCGCATAGACTCTAACCAGCGGGTCCCAGCCTGAGGTCTTGTGACAGGCCCATTCCGTCCAGGACCAGCCGACATTCTTGGCCATACCTCAGAATCATTGTCTCCACCTCTCAGGGGTAATTTCATACGCCTTAGCAATGGCCTCACGGACGGCAGCCATGTCCCCTCGTTGATCTCTTTCCAGGGCTCGGTGGGCAGCCTTAGCCTTCCCATCCAGGTGCTTGGTAAGCAGTAAGGCCCTCTCAGCCAGGCTGACGTCATAGGTCTCGAAGAGGAATTCGATCTCTTCGAGCCATTGTTCCGGCTCATCTTCAGTCCATTTCCCAAAGGTTATTGACTGTCGACAGAGAGGTATTTGGTGGCCGATGGGGTGGGGCTGGATGCTTGTTGTGCTGCTAAAGCTTCTGCGCTTTCCTTCTTGGCTCTCTCAACTCGAGCTCCTTGTCTTTGAGGGCTAGTTCATGCTGTCTCTTTCTTCTCTCTTTCTTCTTCTTGTCTTCTCCGCTGCCTTTTCTCCGCTCTTCTCTTTCTGCTTCTTGCTGCCTTTCCGCTCTTCTCTTTCTCTTCTCAGCTGCTTTTGTTCTTCTTCATATCTCTTCTCTCAGCAATCTGTTCCTTTACAAACCTTTGAAGGGCCTGGCCGGAAAGACCGTCCTCCTTCCTATATTCCTAAAATATTGGTGCTCCTCAGTTGACATGTTGCTGATGGGGAAGGGGTGCTGAGTGAGTTACTTGGGTGTTCCCGGAGGAAAAGGTTTGTGACGATGAGGAAGTGTCCTTAGATTAGTGGCACTTCAATGAGTGGCACCTTTGAATGAGGTGGCACTGTGGATGAGTGTGCCGTGTGAAGGTCACACTAGGGGAAAGCGTTCCTGAAGGAAGTCTGAGTCCTTATGGGCGGATATGCTAGTAAATGGAGTGCTCCTGAAGGCTCTATGGTCCTTATGGGCGGATGCACTGTTAATGGGGTGTTCCTGAAGGAGCTGGTCCTTATGGGCAGAAACACCGGTTGTATGGCACTCTGTTTCTTCAATACAGGTGCAATGGCTTATAAGAGGTTGCTTTGGTTGGGTGGCACTGTGGTGCCGGTGCGCTCCGTGGAGCAATGCAAAATGTCAGTGCATGAATTGGCACTGAAGGTGAGGTACTCTGCCTGAGCAGAAGGTAAGTAGGGAGTAAAAAGGTAAATGAGACTCCAACAGAAGGGAAGAGATAGGAAAGTGAAAGGAGAAAGATAAGTGCTTCAGTGATTGGGTGCTTAGCAGTGCCGCAGATTAGTGGCACTGAGAGAAATGGAACTGGATGTGGCACGAGTGGGTAGCTAGTTATGAGAACTAGTGGGCGCTGCCTGACATGAGGACAGGTAGGCTACGAGGGAGGCACACCATGTGCAATAGTTTTAGCACTTGCAACACGCAAGTCTGAGATAAAATATACCCACTCCCACACATCAGTTGGAACACGTAACAAGATATAATATATATGCTTTATAGTGTATGCACTAAATGATCTGGGTTGAAGCACTTGGAAAAAAAAAAACTGGTTTGCTTGATTAATCCGCTAAACACAAGCGTTCAGAAATTTACGCACTGGGTATATGATAAAATTTAAATGGGTAAAATTTGAAATTTCAGATTTTGTTATTAATCTAATTCTTTGTATCTGCCTTTTATAATTTATGAGTTGATTCCCAAACTCTAAAGTAAATTACGTTTGTCCCATGTTAAAAAAAAAATGCACTAATGCGAGAGGGGAGAGAAGGGGAAGAAAAAAGATCTCTCTCTCTCTCGGTGAGCGATAGATAATGGCACGTATTTGTTATGAAATTTTAATCCCTTTATTTTACGCTTAAGCAAAATTTAAATTATGGTTGTGAAATTACGTTAAGTTAAGTATATTATGGAATTGCTACTGCTTGCACACACATCAAAAACTTAGGTATGGTACGTAAGGGTGTTTCAAATTGTTTCACACGTTTCCTGAGTTTTGTTAAGCACACAAGGAGGAGGTTCGTTCCTTGAACGAACGTTGTGGGAACGAATATGCGCGGGAAAACAGCTGATCGAGGATTCTTGCTTGCCGTGCGACAAAGACGAAACTGGAACTGGATGGATGGCGAAAAGGAAAAACAAAACAAAACTGCACTTTCTTGCTAAATGCGGGTTTTAAAATGCGAAATGAATTATTTAACTTTTGAATATCAGCACTGTCTTTACTTTACGTTAATATTCTTTAATATGCAAAAAATAAATTTTTATTTCTCCAACACTAGGACAGTTTGCTGTTTTTTCTTGCTAGCCATGTAAATGCCAGATATCGCTTATTTTTCCTGTAAAAATCGTTATTTCAAAATTTATCACTAACCAAGAAATGTACATTTTCTTTGCCGTAACTATTCTGAAATAAACTCTAGCTACTGGTCCTAGCTCACACATGCAAAATTCCCTAACTACCACTTCCTAAATTCCTAATTTTATTCATCTACAACTCGACACTTTTCCTACACTTTAGAAATTTTGCGGACGGACATTTTGCGCCTTTCCCCCTGTTTCGCTAATATAAGAACCCTATGCGTTCCCTTGTTTATGAACGCTTTTAATGATACGAGAATTGTTGCGTTTTTCAAAGAAATATTAAATTATCACTTCTCTTATTTCTTTAATATTAGGACATGCACACACTGTTTACCAAAAGACGTCGGCTCGATCGCTTCCTGTGCTTTTTAAAATGAAATGATTATCGTGAATAAATAATCGATTTTATATATTCCTGGTTTTTTCTCTAGTCTAGCTTAATAGCGAGGCTAATTTAGCTAATTTGACTAATCCTGGCATTTGGTCGTCACTGTTATAAACTGGACTCTTGGTTGATAAGAATTTACACACAAAATTATAATTGATGCTGCAAGAAACCAAGAGCCCAGTTTATAAACAAAAGGAAAATTTATTTGAAAACTTACCTTAGATTTTCCTGGATTTACAATTGAATGGGGAAGGTCGCCATATTGGAATTAGAATTCTTTTACAAATTTACAGTGATTTATTTACAGAAACTTAGCAAATAAACAATGAGACACAGAACAACATAATCACTAAGGGGCAGATTCAGAATTATAGGACACAGGGAACAATAATGCAATGAATTGGCAACAAGCAAGTTGATTAAAATGGGGCCAATCTGCAATACAATCAGTTCAATGATAATAATAACATTCAGTCTTGCCCTGATTACGTGAAATGGTCTCAGATAATGCAAATGATGGAACTCCAGGATGGAGAGAATAATTCATATGAACAGTTTTCGGCCACAACAGAAACTTCGGTACAACTGCGACCAGGAATTTTTAGGATTTGGGTGGCAGACGCGAGATACTGAAGCATGGGATTGATCGATCGCACCACGTGTCTCCCCTGAAAGAGACGTTTTAACTTAGGAATGACGGTATACACTGAAGGAAATGGAATCTTCCTGCAGAAAATACTGGACCCAATACACGTTCTTAAATACAAACATAACGTAGCCTAGAAGATGATTATGATGAAAATCACGTAAATCATGATCTGAGAATCGGAATCGTGATTAACAATGAACACGTGAAATACAAAAAAACTAACGCTTTACCACTAATTGCTTAATTAAATATAAAATTGCACTGGGGAGGGATAAATGATTGTTATTTCAGGATCTTTACTTGAATTCAAGGCACGTAAATGGCAAGATATGGGGATTACAGGCAGGATTCTAACAAAGGAGAATTGCTTTGTGGAGGAAGAGGTTAAAAGTTTAAAGAAATGGAAATTTTAAGGAGTTTAAGTAAAAGGGAAGGGCTGGTATTTGACTACTTGCAAATGTATGAACCTTTTATGACTATTGTAGGCGCCTACAATCGGACAGTTGTCCGTCGAAGTTAGTTCAACCAGCGGAGATGGAAAAACCCAATGCGTGTCCGCTACAGATCAGTTCAGAGGAGTGTCTCCTCTTTTTCAAAAAGCATGGTTACATTCGGCGTTGAGCTTTTGGGCCACCCATACCTGCAAGTATGTCAAAAGAACCAGCAAAGAGGGCAGAGAAAAAGCAGACCTTATCATTATTTGCCTACAGATTAAAATCTGACTTGTTCCCTAGCACTAAATACGCCCTTTTGGCCTCCCCAACACTAATGTCCCCATCTCGTGATGGGGGGGGAAAGACGGGGTTTGTATTGTTCCACTGTTACGATCATATGATGTTTGGGGAGTTCTGGTAGCAGGAGGCGTTTTTAAGAGGGGAGACCCATTGTCTACCCTGGTTTTCAAGGCCGTGGAAGCATCGTTCTCTGTTGTATGAGTGAAATACAACTGAGTTCCGCCATACTGGCGCCAGCTATAAGCAAATGAATAACAGATTAATTCAAAATTAAATTAGCTAATCAGAAATTTAGGAGGAGGAATGTTTATTCTTGACAGGTCCCCCTTAAATATATATTCACACCCTTTCGGGTGTGAGGGTCTTAGCTAATTCCTATCCTGACTGGCCCGTGACCCTACATAAGGTGGATGGTGGCTCTGCACATCTAAAGGAACCTACCTAACTGCTAAGAGGGGTTCTGAATTGGCTAATTTACAGGCCTAACCTACCTATAGGGTATAGATATATATACTATCTGGCTAGGATGACGGGAGAAATCTACACCTAGGCAAATGCACACTGTAAACACTTAACCTAACCTAACCTGACTCTGACTCTGGCACTGAATGAGCTGGCACTAATATATAATGGCACGCACTGATGTTATGATCGGCACTACGTATTTATACGATAACACGCAACAAATTGAAATATGATATACCTGAAGGGTAATTCACCATGTATGATTAAGTAATATATCAGTTTGAGTCTAGAGTGGGTTGGAAGGATATTAGTTGGAAAAGGTTAGTAGTACAAAGGCCTAAGTGGTTAAAATGGTTAACATGCTAATTTTTGGCTCAGAGGTCAAAGGCTACCCTCTCTGGGCAGGTGCCAGGATCGCTCTGAGATGGAAGCAGCACTCGTGCCAAGATAATCAGAGTGCCAAGAGAGCTTATGGCTCTGACTCACTTTTAAAGTGTTATTTCTTCCTTTGCCCCCTTCTTCTTCTTTACGGGGGCCGGACCAGGGTCTGGCCAAAACTGGCCATTCCTAATGGGCAGTTGCACTGTCGAATGAGGATACTGACTCTGAAGAACGGCCAGGAGTGCACGTCAGGAGCAGGATCAGGGGAGCCTCGATTAATATTTCCTTTGGGAAAACCTCCAGTTCTGCTGGTTGTGGGTTTCCCAGAACCATCATCACTATCGACATTTTGTCTGCGTCCTGGCCGGACAGTTCCTGGTCGACCAGAAAAGAGGTAATCTGTGTGCAGGCCTGCCAGAGGGTCGTCCTCAGCAGGTGGAAGAGTGTCAGAAGAAACACACATCAGTTCCTCGGAGGTTCACACTAAAGAGTGATGATCACAGTGGTGAGATTTGGTGGATCTCCGTAGGAGGATCCGAAGGTCATCTTCTGGGGTCCGGCACTGGCACTAACTCAGGCCAGGCTATAGCGAGAGTCCTGATACATTAGCTTGGCCTTGGAGGAGCATCCAGCCAAGATGGGTGGAGCTTGGCACTGACCAGTGCTTGCAAGTGGCACTGGCAGCAAATTGGTGTCATACAAAGCTGAAGGGGACCTGGGGATCGAGATATATCGGAGTCCCTGGCATGATTTTGGACAGCGGTTCCTGTCTTGATGAGAGGGATTGGACCTCTTGGTTTGGTGGAGTTGGCCACTGCTATAAGCAATATATATACTGGGGCACTTTGCCCATCTCTCGGACCAACCCATGTACGTTGCAGGTCCTGCAGCGGTAATTTGTTCGGTCCCCTTTGGAATGAGGAGAGTAATTCTTTGGTGGCCGTCCATATATAAGACCATGGAACTAGGCCTAGACTAGGTGAATGTGGTGGATTAGGTATATATATAGTTATATATATGGGCGAATGGAAGGTTGGGTTGAGGTGGCATATAGCTGTCACAAAGGCTGTGTCCTGCTCAGAAGGTTCTGGTGCCTGGAGGGCGGAGGCAGTCAGGCAACAGAGTGGTGTGTCGGGGCATCCCCAGAGGATGTTCCACTTCAAGCAGGAATTCCACTCGTAACTGCCTGATTATGTTTATATCTATTTTTAAACAACAAAGCAATTGTAAACTGTCAATCAATTAGGTAATCACCCGGAGCGACTGTTTGTAAATTGAACAGTTTTATGGACTGCTCACGGTTTTCCACAGGTTACCTAATTCACCTGACTTCCTCAATGAAGAAGACACCTGATTGGCACTTTGGCCCGATGTTATCAGGCTAATATTGGTGAGCCTAATGTCGGCAAAGTAAAAAAATAAGGTGCAAGTTTTACTATTAGGCTAGACTCATCCAGAGGGCTATTTGGTGAAAACTGGAAAACATTTGTCCAGACCCGCTCATTTTGATGGTAATTCAGCCTCATCCTGGCGGCTTGTTTCAGCCAGAGAAATTTGTGGTACTGATCAGGTGGAAACATGCCTGTAGGATGATAAAATTCATAATGACCACAAAATGTTTTAATCTGTAGCAAGACAGGAATCACCCTGGGTTAGAGTCATTCAGAAAAGCTCCACATGATGATAGCCCGGGGGACCTGGAAAGTTTTGAGGATGATCATTCCTTCTCAGGAAAACTAGGGAAAATAATGTGATAAGGACGGAGGGTCTGGAGTGATTCTGGCTAATAATCTGAGAGGAAGAGGATGGTTTTTGGTAGGCTGTCGAGGGTTGTTTAAATGATCGCTAAATGACAGGCTTCAAATGTTTAATTGCTTATGAAACTGCCTGCAAATTAGATATGGAGTTCAGTACCGAAAATTCTTATAATTTATAATTGGCTACGTTAGTCTTTCATCTTTCCTATCTAATATCTGCTAGGTGGTCCAATGGAGTTTAGACAAGAATAAACGATTTAAAAACAATGGCCGAATGGTGTTTTCGTCAACAGAAAAAAAGCAAAAAATAAAAAATAATAATAAATAAATAAATAAATAAATAAATAAATAAATAAATAAATAAATAAATAAATAAATGGATTGTAAAATTGGAAATAAAAACCCTTTATTTTAGAGAGAATAATATTAATCGTAAATATCTGGTCTGCCTTTTCATAGTTTGGCTGGCTGCTTATCACTAAGATACGACAGCCAGAGCCCGCGCAGCGATACACTGGAAGAGGTCCTGCCAGCATGGTCCGGTTGAACAAATCCTCGATTAGTGCCTCGTTCCCATTTTCTCTTCTTCCAACCAGAGAAAATGTCCCAGCCGAGGAGTCTTGTGACAGGCCCATTCTGTTTTTAAATATAGGACCAGCCGATGTCATTTAATGATAGCCATACCTATATATAATCGTTGTCTCCACCTCTCAGGGTAATTTCATATATATACCATATATATATATATATGTATATATATATATATGGCCCTATATATATATATATATATATATATATATATATATAGCCATGCTCCTATATCTCTATATATGGGCGATATTATATATTATATATCCAGGTGCTTGGTAAGCATATAAGGCCCTCTCAGCCATATATATATATATCATATATATATATAGGTCTCGAAGAGGAATTCGATCTTCTTCGAGCCATTGTTGACTGCAAAGGCTCAATTTCAGTCCATTTTATGAACAAAAGAAAAAGTTACTGAGGTTTTCTGACTTACAATTACAGGAGGAAGGTTTGGTTTGCAATTAGGGGTGAGGCTTTTGCTTTACAGGGCTTTACAGGAGCTTTAGCAATGAAACAAGGAGACAAACAAAACAACATGGTAGTCAATGGGCAGACTCAGTAACTGGACACATAGAACAATAATGCAATGCTCCTTGTCTACAATTATTCCACTTTCAATAAAAATGGTTTAGTCATGCCCGGATTACACTGAATAGTCTCAGTTAGATGCTTCAAACAGATTCTTCCAGGATGGGAAAAATAATTCATTAAAACTTTTCCGCAATGGATTTCTTGGGATCTTTCTCCAGCTATTTTCAGGCTTGAAAGGCAGTCAAAATTATTAGGCTTCTCAGCACTTTTGGTTCTCTTCTTCTTCTTGCTGAGGTTGTTCTTTACATACTTTCTCTTCTCAGCAATCTGTTCCTTTACAAACCTTTGAAGGGCCTGGCCGGAAGGACTGTCCTCCTTCCCTATATTCCTAAAATATTGGTGCTCCTCGGTTGACATGTTGCTGATGGGGAAGGGGTGCTGAGTGAGTTACTTGGGTGTTCCCGGAGGAAAAGGTTTGTGATGATGAGGAAGTGTCCTTAGATTAGTGGCACTTCAATGAGTGGCACCTTTGAATGAGGTGGCACTGTGGATGAGTGTGCCGTGTGAAGGTCACACTAGGGGAAAGCGTTCCTGAAGGAAGTCTGAGTCCTTATGGGCGGATATGCTAGTAAATGGAGTGCTCCTGAAGGCTCTATGGTCCTTATGGGCAGATGCACTGTTAATGAGGTGTTCCTGAAGGAGCTGCGGTCCTTATGGGCAGAAACACCAGTTGTATGGCACTCTGTTTCTTCAATACAGGTGCAATGGCTTATAAGAGGTTGCTTTGGTTGGGTGGCACTGTGGTGCCGGTGCGCTCCATGGAGCAATGCAAAATGTCAGTGCATGAATTGGCACTGAAGGTGAGGTACTCTGCCTGAGCAGAAGGTAAGTAGGGAGTAAAAGGTAAATGAGAGACTCCAGCAGAAGGAAAGTGAAAGGAGAAAGATAAGTGCTTCAGTGACTGGGTGCTTAGCAGTGCCGCAGATTAGTGGCACTGAGAGAAATGGAAACTGGATGTGACACGAGTGGGTAGCTAGTTATGAGAACTAGTGGGCGCTGCCTGACATGAGGACAGGTAGGCTACGAGAGAGGCACACAATGTGGTAAGATACCCCACTCCCACACCCATGTGCAATGGTTTTTATAGCACTTGCAACATATATAAGTCTGAGATAAAATATACCCACTCCCTCACATCAGTTGGAACACGTAACAAGATATATATATATATGCGTTTTATATATGCTTTATAGCATACACTAAATGATCTGGGTTGAAGCACTTGAAAAGAAAAAAAAACTGGTTTGCTTGATTACTCCGCTAAACACAAACGTTCAGAAATTACGCACTGTGTATATGATAAAATTTAATGGGTAATGAATTTGAAATTTTAGATTAAGTATTAATATAATTCTTTGTATCTGCCTTTTATAATTTATGAGTTGAT
Source organism: Macrobrachium rosenbergii (assembly GCF_040412425.1). Lineage (NCBI taxonomy): Eukaryota > Metazoa > Arthropoda > Malacostraca > Decapoda > Palaemonidae > Macrobrachium > Macrobrachium rosenbergii. The sequence goes on along the minus strand of NC_089747.1, from coordinate 64,775,053 downwards.
TTCCAAACTCGTAAGTAAATTAGGTCGGTCCCGGGTTAAAATGAACTAATGCGATAGGGGAGAGAAGGGGAAAAAAAAAAGAAAGATCTCTCTCTCTCGGTGAGCGTTATGTAATGGCACTTATTTGTTATGAAATTTGTTAAAGTGGTTTCTTTTTTTCTCAAGAGAAAATACATTATGGTTGCGGAATTACATTATGGTAAGTTACTTTAAGTATTTATGGAATTGCTACTGTCTCACACACATCAAAAGCTGTGGTATGGTACGCAAGGGTGTTTCAAATTGTTTCACAAAGTTTCCCAGAGTTTCGTTAAGGCACACAGGGAGGAGGCTCGTTCCTTGAACGAACGTTGTGGGACGACTACACGCGGAAAACAGCTGATCGTTCGCTCTTGCTTTGTCGTGACAGACAGAAAATTGGATGGAAAAAGGAAAACAAAAAAAACTACTTTCTTCGCTAAGTACGGGTTTTGAATAGGAAATGAATGATTTAACTTTGAATATCAGCACTGTCTTTACTTTACTTTACTTTTACTTTAATATGCACTGGGAGGGTCGTTCAATAACTACGTTCGGACAGGTTTTTATTTCTCCAACACTGGGACAATTCACGCATGCGCCATTTTGAACACAACATTTCTCGCTAGCTGCGTAAATGCCAGATATCGCTACACGGTTTCCTGTAAGCTATAGGTTATTTCAAAATTTATCACTAACCAAGAAATGTACATTTTCTTTGTGGTAACTATTCCGAAATAAACCCTTAGCTACTGGTTCTAGCTCACACATGCAAAATTCCCTAACTAACCATTTCCTAATTCCTATATTCACTCATCCAGCAACTCAACACTTTGTCCTACACTTTAGAAATTTTGCGGACAGGACACTTTGCGCCTACCTCTCTGTTTTTCGCTAATTTAAAACCCTATGCATTCTCCTGTGTTCTGAATGCTTGTAACGACAAGAGATTGTTGCGTTTCTTTAAAGAAATATTAATATCACTTCTCTTATTTCCTTAATATTAGAAACATGCACATACCCTGTTTACCAACGTTCTCCGTTCCGATCGCTTCCTGTGCCCTTTGAATAATGAAATGATTACCGTGAATTTAAATTAATTGATTATATATATTCCTGGTTTTCTAGTCTAGCTTAATAGCGAGGCTAATTAACGCTAATATGACTAATCCTGGCAAGATGTCGTCACTGTCATAAACTGGACTCTTGGTTGGGTGAGAAATTGAAACAAATGTGAAATGTTGACTGCAAAGGAACCAATTGCATGATTATGAACAAAGGAAAAGTTATTTGAAAACTTACCTTAGATTTTCCTGGATTTACAATTGAATGAGGAAGGTCGCCATTTGGGAATTAGAATTCTTTTACAAATTTACAGGGGGTTTATTTACAGAGA
>NC_089747.1:64766139-64768639 GCF_040412425.1 Macrobrachium rosenbergii | reverse complement strand
GTATTCCTCGGTAAGTTGCCCTCAGGTTCCAACGTCTGTTATGATTTGTATGGCTTTAGTGGGCAGTACAATTGCCGTTTCAACTGAAAGACCTGGGTCTATGTTGATGGAGTATAAATTTATATATATATATATATATATATATATATATATATATATATATATATATATATATATATATATATATATATATTATATATATATATATATATATATATATATATATATTCATATATATATATATATATATATATATATATATATATATATATATATATATATATATATATATATAATGAGCTATGTATAAGCATCCGTTTTGTACTCAGAAACAGGATTTTAAATTCTCTCTATGAACGTAACTAAATCTCTTATTTAAGCGTATAAGTAACAAAAAAGGGTCCCAAAGTCATATTGAGAAAGTTAGTAAAAAATTTTTCAGGGAATGTAGCAACTCAAAATTAAATCGTGATGAAAGCAGACTACAGTTTTATCTTCCTATGTAGGTTTTTGGGAAGAAAGCGACTCAAATTACAATTATGTCTGTTTTCCAGAAGATCAGTCCTACAAACCCCCATTCCCCCCTAAAAAAAAAAAAAAGAATAAACAGTGAAACAGGGAAAGAAATTCCTTTTGTAACATTTAATTTCTCAGGCTTAAATGTAACATCTTAGCGCCATCTCTCGGCATTATATGAAAATGTCTCGGAATAATGGGTCGTTCATTTAAGGTAAATGACTTCATCTTTTGCACCGAGTACTTCCCGCCCTCGCATGTTGAGGGGAGGGAGGCATTCCCTCCGGAGGATTCAAGGCCATAGAGTGTTTTTTTTTATTTTATTTTATTTTATTTATTTTTTTTTTTTTTGCAGGCGAATGCAGAGAAAAACTGAAAGGAATTGGGTCATTCAAGAAATGAAGATACTTTTAAATCGCAAAGTCCTACGCAACGTCAAGTCGCTCTTACCTGAGAGTGAGAAACAAAGTTGCTAAAACAAAAATGGTTTCGAGACTGTATGAATGTGCATACATACACAAGACACATACACAAAAGCACTTTTAGAGCCCAAAACCTTTAGTGAAATCGTTGAAATTTTCTACTGTGTTTTCATAAAACTTATTGAATGCTTACACTAATACCAGTGAAAAAAAAAAAAAAACTAGTATGATTGGAGGAAACTGAAAATGATAAAGTTGACTTATTCTTATTAAATCTTCCCCTTGAATTATCTCTTTGTTCATCATCGGCAATCCTTGTGGAATTTTTCCTTTGACTTAATGTGACCGTCGTAGCGTAAAGAGGAATTGATGTATTTCATAGAGAAAATATTGTATGACCAAAGACAATGTATCAAGGAAAAGTCGTATCAATATCCTGTAGCTACTGACTCAACCCCGTCTTTCTCTGAGGGAAATTAACAACTGAATGAAAAGGATGTATTGAAAAGTAAATGGTTTAGTGGAAGTGTGCGAAACATCCAATAAAATACAATATGAAATAAAATGATAAAGTGATAAAATACAGTACAAAAGCAAACTATGTAATAATAGATGGAATGCCAAGAAATTGAATAAAACTCGGCTCACAAACTTATTTCATTGCTGGGGATTGCCAGAGGAAAAAACAGCAAGAATGTGAAGTGGGGATCTATTTTGAAAGCAAATAAAGTTCTAAGGGAATCACAAGGATTTTGTGGATGATGGATGTTAGGATGCTGTAAACGAACATACCCACTCACACATACACACACGGCTTGTCTTGTTTATGAATGAAGGGACGTGACAAAACTTCCGCAGAGTTGCAGGAGCTACAAATGTAAATGCCAATATCGAAAATGATGACAGACGGCCATCCAAGTTTCACAGGAAGCCTCCACATCCACATACAAACACCGCACTTTAGAATTTCCGAAACGTTGCTGGTTCTGTTTTTGCTTTGGAAACCTTATGACTACTATTTTTATTATTTTTCATAATTTGTCGTTTGTTTTTTCTCATTTTTTTGTTCAGCTGAATAAAGGATTTTGGATAGATTTTACGGAAATATGAGGTTTCGATTTTAGTATGCAACTAACGTAAATCATCTTGAAAGAAAAATTTAATTATGAAATTCTGTATCTCGTAAGTTATCGGATTTTAATTGTTGTTAGATCGAAAATTCAATTATACTGCATATATATATATATATATATATATATATATATATATATATATATATATATATATATATATATATATATATATATATATATGTGTGTGTGTGTGTGTGTGTGTGTGTGTGTGTGTGTGTGTGTGTGCATGTGTGTGTACAGATATTAAATTGAATTTTTAATTTACCAACAATTAAAATCCGATAACTTACAAGATGGGTTTTGAGAGAACGCGTGGAAAAAACAAATTGATATTGGTAAATACCTTGAGATTCTTGGTGATCTTGTTTTACTTTCGTCGGTTTCGGGGTTCAGGGGGGGGATTGAGCGGTGTGTTTAATAGGAATTTGC
>NC_089747.1:64756139-64761139 GCF_040412425.1 Macrobrachium rosenbergii | reverse complement strand
GTATTAAGTAAGCTGCTCGCCTTGATTACTTTACTCTTTTCCCCTTAACAGATTTGTCCCTTGCAATGCATCTAGCTAAGGATCTACCTGACTCTAGAATGGGATATGAGCTTTAATCACTTACTTCTACATACTCCTAACACTACTTAAAGGTGCTTACAGATATTAAGAGATCATGTCAGCTACCTCCTCTGGGCAGGAACCAGGATCACTCTGAGATGGAAAGACACTGTACCAAGAGGGCACGAGTCCCAGGATGAGCTCATGGCTCTTGCAACTACTTGGCTCTCTTCCACCCCTTCTTCTTCTTCTTAGGGTTCCTCCAAGGCCCATCTACGTCAGTCTAGGAGGTGATGAGGGCACCGACTCTGGGGAAAGGCTAGAGGGGCTAGCGGGCACAAAGTCAGGGGTAACCTCAGAGGCTACAGGAGGGCTCCCTACTCTGGCTGCTGTGACAACCGGAGCAAGAGCGATCTCAACCTCTGCATCCAGGGAGGCCAGTTCTTGGTCTCCCAGAGAAGGTGTAGAAGTTTGATCCACCAGGGGTTCATCTTCTGGGGATGGATTTGGTGAGGAAGAAGTGTTGGGTGCCGAAGGCTCACAGGTTGCTAACATTAGTGCAGTAAAGGGTCCTGGATTTCCCAGAGGAGGATCCATCTCATGATCTGGATCTGGCACAGGGTCCTCTTCTTGTGGTGGCTCAACGTCTGAGACAGACGGAGCGTGGCACTGCTCAGAGCTCACAAGTGGCACTGGCAGCGATTGATGGTCAGGCATGCCTGACGAGGGGTCTGGAGGCGCAATACCTCACGGATGGCTTGAGTTGGGCTGAGACAGAGATTCCTGTCCCAGCTGGAGGTCAGAGCCTCTTGGAGTGTCTTGATTTGGGGTGTCCGCTGGACGTTGCTTATTTGGGAAGCCCTCCCAGTTAGTGGAATGGCCTGTCACCTTGCATGCTCTACAGCGGTACTGCTTCTCTTGGCTGTCCTTTCATGGAGAGGAGGACTAGGTTGGGAACTGTTTTGCATGTGCCCCCTTCCTCTGACCACTTCGATGGAAGGAAGGTGGTTCTTCTTTTTTTGGTGGCATGCCAGTCAAAGTGGCTGTGCCTTGATTTGGTGATCCTACAGTCAGGGCCTCCATTGAGGAGGTAGCATGGCGGCGAAGTGGCGTTGGGGAGGGCTTCCCTAGAGGAGGTCCCAACTCAACAGGAAATCCACTCCTGGCCTAATTCCACTCACCACGCCAAGGCAGTGAGGTAGTGTGCCCCAGGGTGTCATGACCTGGAGCTTGCCTGTGGGAATGGTTTTGGTGTGACCCTCTACCCATTTCATCTCCCACCAAGTTTGCTCGTCAACTGTGGCACTGGCTGGCACCTGGGGCCTGGCAATCAGGCTGATGTCTGATGCAGTGTCTCCCATGACTGGTAGGGCCACGGGTAGGCTAGAGCCATTAAAGGGTGCCACTGAGATGAACTGGGTGTCCAGCCTCTCGGGGTGAAGTATCTTCTGAGGCACGGCAGCTGAGAATGAGGTGTTAATTAAGTTGATGAACTTGGTGGCTGGGACATGATTTAGGCAGGCCAGATGTCCAGCACTATAGTGGCTGGCAGCACCACATGATCAGCAAGAGCCTTTTGTGGGGGCTCGGTGACCTGCGGTGACTGTTGGTGGAGAGGGTTGAGTGGACGTAGAGGGAGAGGACTTCTGGTTGTTTGTAGTAGGCTGCTTATTGTTGCCCAACTTGTAGCAGCAATCAGATTCAGTGTGCCCCAACTTCTTACAGTGGGTGCATGTAGGCTTGCTAGGCAATCTGTTCTTTGGTTGATTCGAGCCTGAGAGGTACCCGTGTGGCACTATGTGCTGTTGAGATGTGCTGTGGGACTGGTTGTAGGTTTCCCATGAGTCAGACATACGGCAGGCTTCCATAAGTGTGGTGGGCTGTTTATCATTGAGATATACAGCAAAAGCCCAGGCACACATTGGAAAAGATCCTCAAGCATGGCCTGATTGAATAGGTCCTCGAATATAGTGCACGACAGGGAGTCAAACCAGCGGGTACCAGACTGTGTCTTGTGACAGGCCCATTCAGTCCAGGGCCAGCCGACTTCCTTGGCAAGACCCCGGAACCGCTGTCTCCATTTCTCCGGGGTTATTTCGTAGGGTTTTGTTATGACCCTTCGAACTTCTACTATGTCGCCTCTTTGACTCTTCTCCATTGACAGGAGGGCTGCCTTAGCTTTTCGTTCCATGTGCTTGGCAAGCAATAAGGCTCTCTTGGTCTCGGTGGTGTTGTAGTTTTCAAAGTGTTTCTATTTCCTCCAACCATGTTTCTGGTTCTTCCTCAGTCCACTTGAGGACTAGGGAATTAATGCTTGAGACTGGAGCATTTGATGCAGCAGGTGTGGGGTTGGAGGCTTGTTGGATAGCCATAGCCTCAGCATTTTCCCTTCGAGCCTTCTCCAGCTCGAGCTCCTTTTCTTTAAGAGCTTTCTTGCTTTCCTTGAAGGCTAATTCATGCTGTCTTCTCTCTTCTCTTGCGTCTTCCAGCTGCCTCTGTTCTTCAGCATTCTTCCTCTGTTCCTCTTTTTCCTTCTGCTGTTCCTCTTTCTTCCCTCTCTTGCTTAGCCAAGTCATCCAGCTGTTTCTTGACCCACTTGGCGAGTTCTGGTCCCATGAGACCTGCCTCCTTCCCCAGATCCATGAAGGCTCTGTAATGTTCTGTCGCCATGGTTCTGGTAGGTAAGGGAGTCTATTTGGGTTGACAGGACATACTTTGGAATTGAGGAAGTGTCCCTCAGATTTGGTGACACTTCAGTGGTGTGGCACCTTTTTAATAAGGTGTCACTGTGGCTGAATGTGCCGTGCAAAGGTCACACTGACGGCACTCTGGATCTCTAGGTACAGGTGTAGCTTATGTAGTCACAAAAGGACTTTTGTCGTTGGTGGCACTATGGTGCCAGTGTGTTCCTAGGAATCAACACTTGTCTTGGAGTACAACTAATTGTACTGAGGGGAAAATGCACTCTGCCCAAGCAGAATGTAACTAACAAGTTGGATGAAAAGGAAAGGTAAGAAGAAACAGATAGGTAAGCACTTCAGTTTGTAACAGTGCCTCAGATTAGTGGCACTGTGGAAAAGAAAAATCAATTTTGGTTGCTTTGGCCCTCGTGGGTGACTACTTCCTAGTACCAGCTGTGCTACTTCCTTTCATGCGGAGGGAGGAATGCTTTTATGTTTGAGTCTGGATAAAAGACCCCACTCGTGGCCGACAGTTTTCTATAACTGTGGTTAATCTTATTCTCATCTATCTGTGGGACAGAGGTATTTCTTTTTATTTGTCTTATTTTAAGTAATTATTCCTGTGTCGGCCCGTTCTTTCAATGAAGACGGTGCACGTACACTTCGGAGATATCTTAAAAGCTCATGTAAATGGATAAAAGAAATGAGAGAGAGAGAGAGAGAGAGAGAGAGAGAGAGAGAGAGAGAGAGAGAAGAAGAAAAGTATCTAGCAAGGGAAGTTCCCACTGCCTAAGTAAGTAAAATTAATTAAAGTATGAAGCTTTTTTTTCTTTTATATAATTCCCTGCAAGGGCATATTTTGTGTAGGAACTTTTTTGTTATATTTCCTAAATAAATTATTGCCTGACTAAATTATTATCTTTCTTTTACCTGTTGCGTCAAATCCTATACCTAATTTCCCTTTAATATTGAAGTATATATATTTTTCTAAGATTTGCAAGTATGGTAATGCGAGAGACAAAGTAGTTCGCTAAGTGGAGCCGATGAGGCAGACGTTACTCGTGACGTCACACAACGTTTTAAGATGGCGGCTAGTAGCTCACAGGCAACCTATTCACAAGATGTCGGACGGTTCATGTGACCACACAGCTGATGGCTCAAAACACAATGCCTTACTGGAACAAGTGCGGGAGACTGACTGGCAGAGGAATACACAACTTCCCCCTTCCTTCGCAAGATTATTACAATAAAAAAGAACAAAACACTCGAATTCCTCTTACAAAACGAATAAAACGAATGTGGGAATACAAGTTTTAACTTAAAATACCACAAATGCAAGTTATTTTACATTATAAAGACTTACAACGAATTTGTTATGATTTGCTCTTCTCTTTCCTTTTTTTCGGCGCCGAAATTAAAACCTACAGGTGTCTGCCATACTTACTACGGGGCCCTTCACAATACAAAGGAATGAACCTGTGACGTCCTTACTAGCCTGATTTACATGATTGTAAAAGACAAATTATGAAATTAACATTGATAAAGTTCATTTCCAATATCAGTGGCAAAGAAAATTTTATATTATTTCTCATGAGGGAAAGTAATTCTCTTCGAAATGCTCAGTCGGGGGCCTTCTCTCTAGAGATAACATGGTTGCTGTTTTGCAAGAAATCCTATGGACTTGTAAATTGCCTGTCCTGCCCTACGAGAGAAGCGCTAGGCACACACCCTCGCAATACTGTCATGCAGTAGCTAACTAGTTCAAAAATTAATATCATGCATTAATCATTGTCCGGCAAATAGCAAAATATTAAATCTTGACTTGATAACTTATTACGACCTTGACTGGTATGTGGGCCTGACAGGCGGTGTTCGAATTGGGTAAATTCTCACTTTCCTTATTATTGTAAAATGTAAATTATAGCTGCTCTCATTTAATGCACACTTTCCTATGAACTTATTATTATAATATTGGTATTCTCAATATTACTTACCTTGGCCTGTATCCTTGTTTGGGAGAATTTAGCATGAAATTAATATGATATGACTTTTTATCTTTGAATTAATTCGTATTTAATTTGATTCCAAGTTCTTTACCTTTGTGAATTAATTACAGATCGCTACTCCTAACCCCAGAGATATCAGCAAGGTCTGCCTCTGTTACGTGGGTCATTCAGATCATGAGTTTAAGTATTAATTTACTGAATTTATATTACCTTGCTTAACCTAAGAGCCACGTAATCCTATCAGTTAAGTCTT